>NW_025831795.1:0-2990 GCF_002878395.1 Capsicum annuum | reverse complement strand
GCCGTGGTATTTGCACTTAGAATATGGAGGCATTATCTCTATGGAGTTCATGTTGATATTTACACTGACCATAAAAGTTTGCAGTATGTTTTCTCACAGAAAGAATTGAACCTCAGGCAGAGGCATTGGATGGAGCTTTTGAAAGACTATAACATAAGACTGCATTACCATCTGAGCAAGGCAAATGTTGTAGCTGACGCCTTCAGTAGGTTGTCTATGGGTAGCCTTTCTTATGTAGAAGAAGGAAAGAAAGAGATGGTGAAGGATATTCACCACCTTGCAAATCTAGAAGTGCGACTCTTAGATTTCAAAGATAGAGGGGTAATTGTTTATGAGTTAGCTAAGTCCTATCTTTGTGATGAAGTTAAGAAGAAGCAGGTTGAAGATCCCACCTTGATGCAAATCAAGAAAGATGTGGGTCAACAAAAAGTTATGTCGTTTGTAATTTATGGTGATGGTATTCTGAGATTTTAGGGTAGGTTGTGCATTTCAAATATTGATGAACTGCGGTAAAGAATCCTTGATGAGGCACATACTTTGAGGTATGTCATTTACCTAGTCTCTACTAAGATGTACCATGATCTGAAAACATTGTATTGGTGGAATAACATGAACGTGATATAGATGATTTTGTGTCCAAGTGTTTGAACTGTCAACAAGTGAAGGTAGAACACATGAGGCCAGGTGGTACTTCCCAAGAGATAGCCCTGCCTTTATGGAACTGGGATATGAAAAACATGGACTTCATTACAGGACTTTTGAGATACCGAAACCAGTATAATTCTATATGGGTGATTGTAGATCGGTTGACAAATTCAGTCCACTTTTTGCCTATGAGGACTAATTATTTGCAAGAGGGTTATGCTAATATTTACATTGAGGAGATAGTTCGGTTGCATGGAACCAGTGTCCTTTATATCCGATAGAGGTACGCAATTTTCATCTCAGTTCTGGAGATTTTTTCAGAAGGGTTTAGGTACACAAGTGAATTTGAGCACAGCTTTCCACCCTCAAACGGATGGGCAAGCTGAGAGTACCATTCATACCCTTGAGGATATGTTGAGGGCATGTGTCATTGATTTCAAAGGTAGTTGGGTAGATAACCTTCCACTGATTGAATTTGCTTACAATAATAGTTACCACGCCAACATCAAGATGGCTCCTTTTGAGGCTTTGTATGGGAGGAGATGTAGGTCTCTGATAGGATGGTATGAAGTGGGTAAGACTCAGTTGTATGGGCCTGATCATGTTCATCAGGCGATGGATAAAGTGAAGATCATTAGAGAACGATTCAAGACTGCTCAGAGTCGTCAGAAGTCCTATGCCGATGTTTGGAGAAGAGAATTAGAGTTTGAAGTTGGTGATTGGGTATTTCTCAAGATTTCTCCTATGAAAGGAGTTATGCGGTTTGGAAAAAGGGATAAATTGAGCTCTCGCTATATAGGGCCATATCAGATTCTTAGAAAGATTGGTGCAGTTGCTTATGAGCTAGAATTGCCTGTAAGTTTGGGTTCCGTTCATCCGGTAATCCATGTATCCATGTTGAATAAATGTATTTGAGATCATTCTTTGGTATTGCTAGTAGAGGATATCAAAGTGACAGATTCCTCGTCTTATAAAGAAGAGCCCGTTGAAATTTTAGATAGCCAAATTCAAAAGTTGAGGAGCAAAGAGATAGCCTTAGTAAAGGTATTGTGGAGGAATCAGAAAGTTGAAGAAGCAACTTGGGAGTCAAAAGATGACATAAGAATTAGATATCCCAATTTGTTTGCTTCGATGGATGATAAGGCAGAAGGTACTATTCCTATCTTATCTTTCCTAGTCCTTATTATGCTTGAAATCGTGTTTATCTGTGTCCCGCATCATCATTCGGGGATGAATGATCCCAAGGGGGGATAATGTAATGCCCCGCATTTTGGGCTACAATATAGACCATTACTCCGATGCGTTGATAATACTTAAGCCATAAATCATATGCCAATATGGCATGTTAATTATTTACGTAGTATGTGAATCCATTCAATCTTGAATTTAGACCATAGAGGTCCTTTGACTCAAGGACGAGTTGAAAAATACTTCAATCGAGTAAGTTTAAGTGGACATTATAATTTGTGTCAACTTCTATAGACCATGACTCTTTGTATATGTCGAATTAGAGAGTCTACTATGTGTAAAATGATAGCTTTTCGAGTTATATTTCCAATGATACCAATTTTACTAAAATACGGCACCCGAGCAAGAAGTTATGGCCTTTCAAAGTAGAATGCGTCGCCTAACCAATCACATATGGCCACTGGAAAGCATATGCGATAGCATATGCGGCGCCTATGTAAATATAGGCGATATCATATGGGGCGCCTATGTAAGTATAGGAGATATCATATACGGCGCCTATGTAAATATAGGCGATATCATATGCGGCGCATATCTTATGGTTTCAAGTGACTTAAACACTTCATTTTTGGGGTAAAAGGGTCCTTTTCCCACCCTAATTCAACCATAAACACGAAATTCAGTCCCCAATTCTCCAAAATACATTCACATTTATCAAAAATTCTCAAGAACACTCCCAAGGGTTTCAAACTAAAAACCTAAATAAATCAAGATTCAACCACGGGTTTTCAAAATTGATTAGAGATTCAGAATCCCCAATCCACAAGCTTCAAGAAGCACTTATTATCTTTGGAAATAGAGGTATCCGGGGTTTGTCCTAAAAACTACATGGGTTTGAAATTTGTTAAAGGCATGATTTAAGTTTTTATGAACATATTTTATGGGGTTTTTAAAAGCTATATCATAGATTATGTGTTCCAAAGGTTTAAATTCTATTATGCTTTTTTATTGTGGTTTTTCCCCCTTAAATTGATTTACATGTATATGTTTATGTATGAAAATAAAATTTGAGCTTTGTTTGTGACTATGAATTATGGACTTCCTCTCTTATGATAAATTAAAGATTTTGGCTTTATTGAAAAGAGAATTGAAATGCA
>NW_025831794.1:0-1710 GCF_002878395.1 Capsicum annuum | reverse complement strand
CAGGACCCTCCTGAAAAATGGGATTTTACTTTCTTTTCAGGACCCTCTTGAAAAATGAGATATTAGTTTCTGTTCAGGACCCTCTTAAAAAATAGAATTTTACTTTTTGTTCAGTAACCTCTTGAAGAATGGGAATTTCCTTTCTGCTCAAGACTCTCCTGAAAAATGGGACTTTACTTTCTATTCAGGACCCTCCTGAGAAATGGGATTTTACTTACAGTTCAGAACTCTCCTTAAAAATGGGATTTTATTTTCTGTTCAGGACCCTCCTGAAAAATAGAAATTTACTTTTAGTTCAGGGTTCTCCTAAAAACTGAGACTTTACTTACTGTTCAGGACCCTCCTTAAAAATGAGATTTTTCTTTATGTTTAGGACCCTCTTGAAAAATAGAATTCTACTTTCTGTTCAAGACCCACATGGAAAATTGGATTTTAGTTTCTGTAAAGGACCCTCCTGGAAAATGAGATTTTACTTTATGTTCAGTACCCTCCTGGAAAATAAGAGTTTACTTTCTGCTTAGGACCCTCCTGGAAAATAGGATTTTACTTTATGTTTAGGACCCTCCTGAAAAATGGGACTTTACATTCAGTTCGGGACCGTCCTGAAAAATGAGATTTTACTTTCTGCTCAGGATCCTCCTGAAAAATGAGATTTTACTTTCATTTCAGGACCCTCCAGAAATATGGGATTTTACTTTCTTTTCAGGACCCTCCTGAAAAATGGGATTTTGCTTTCTGTTCAGGACACTCTTAAAAAATGAGATTTTACTTTCTGTTCAGTACTCTTTTGAAGAATAGGAATTTACTTTCAGCTCAGGATTCTCTTGAAAAATGGGACTTTTTTTTCTGTTCAGGACTCTCCTTAAAAATGGGATTTTACTTTCTGTTAAGGCCCCTCCTGAAAAATTGAATTTTACCTTTTATTCAGAACCCTCCTGGAAAATAAGATTTTACTTTTTGTTCAGGACCCTCCTGAAAAATAGGATTTTACTTTCTTTTCAGGACCCTCCTGAAAAATGAGATTTTACTTTCTGTTCAGGACCCTCTTACAAAATTGAATTTTACTTTCTGTTCAGTAACCTCTTGAAGAATGGGAATTTACTTTCTGCTCAAGACTCTCCTAAAAAATGGGACTTTACTTCCTATTCAGGACTCTCCTGAGAAATGGGATTTTACTTTCTATTCAGGACTCTCCTTAAAAATGGGATTTTACTTTACTTTCAGTTCAGGGTTCTGCTAAAAACTGAGACTTTACTTACTGTTCAGGACCCTCCTTAAAAATGAGATTTTACTTTATGTTTAGGACCCTCTTGAAAAATAGAATTCTACTTTCTGTTCAAGACCCTCCTGGAAAATTGGATTTTAGTTTCTGTAAAGGACCCTCCTGGAAAATGGGATTTTACTTTCTGTTTAGGACCCTCCTAAAAAAATAGGATTTTACATTCAGTTCGGGACCCTCCTAAAAAATGAGATTTTAATTTCTGTTCAGGACCTACCTTAAAAATAGAACTTTACTTTATGTTCTGGACCTTCCTGAAAAATGGGATTTTACTTTCCTTTAAGGACCCTCCTGAAAAATGGGATTCTACTTTCTCTACAGGCCCTCCTGAAAAATGGGATTGTACTTTCTGTTCAGGACCCTCTAGAAAAATGGGATCTTACTTTCTGTTCAGGACCCACCGTAAAAATGGGATTTTACTGTTCATTCAG
>NW_025831793.1:0-1157 GCF_002878395.1 Capsicum annuum | reverse complement strand
ATCATGTTTTTCAACTAACAACATAACTTTCATGAGATACACAGTCACGATACTATTATATAGCAAAACAAACAAACATCAACATGGATATGATCATATCACAACAATCAACCAAGCTTTTGTATTTTAAAGATTGATTCTTGAACTCCACAGACGAAAGGAATCCGTGGATGAACAGTATGCATAACTTGGAAGGGAGGTTCTTGATGATTGATGGAGAAATTTCCTTGAAATTGGATATTCAAGCTTAATTATGCAACCCTAGTTGTTTTTGTCTTTTAGTTCTCTTGGATGAAGAGATTTGAGATGTTAATGGGGTTGTAATGTGTTTAGAAGCTACATATTTCGTAGAGTTAAGTTTAGGGACGTGTAACGAGTGTTAAAAGGCTTAATTACCCTTAAAATAACTCAAAACGGAGTGTTTTTGGCACGTGGAACTATCTTAGGTAGAGCCTAAGTGATTGCATAAGCTAGGTTGGGCGGCGCCTAACCAATCGCCTATGTTTGGGTTGGACGGCGCCTAACCAATCGCCTATCCTTACTGTCTCTCCCGAAAAAGAGCATAACTTTTTGCTTGGGTATTGGATTAAGGCAAAATTGGTATCGTTGGAAAGATAATTTGATTCTATACAATTTGATGGGTCTAAATCAGCCAAAATACCACATTAGCATCAATTTATACTCATTCAAGTATGACCCTTGCAAAATCAAACACTAAAACTTGATTGATTCAAAAACTCTTAGCTCGTATTACCTTGAGTGACTCATATGAACATGCTTAATGTATCATAAGCTATCTTATCCACAAGATACTCATTTTAAGTCATGCACTAAAATGATACTCACAAGATAGGAGGTTTCATACGTAGGAAAAATGGTTCGTCTCCTAGCTTAGAAACATAAGGGGTATTACAATATCTCCCCCTTGGGAACATTTGTCCTCGAATGGAAATTTACTAAAGCGGGAGAGATGATAAGATGAAGTACGTACAAGACATACATGAATGAAATAAGGGTTCATGACTGGCATGACTGAAAGATGAGAACAACATACTAAACATGCATATCTGATGCATGGGAAGTTGATTCATGAATATAAGACTGAGGATTCTAATAAAGTAAATTTTCTCAAAATGGGAATGCATATCTGATGCACA
>NW_025831792.1:0-1355 GCF_002878395.1 Capsicum annuum | reverse complement strand
TCCATGATATAATTCAATCTAAACTAGGGAGAAGGCAATAGGAGTCCCCAAGGTCATACAAATAAAATAATGGAGAGCAATTTGTCAAAACATTATACATAAAATAGTTTTCAAAACACATGGGCACTTTTCTGAAAAATCATAAATCATTCTTGACCATGCAGTTTTTGATCTTCATATTAATTCTGAGTTTGGTGGTACTCCCCTGAAATTCTAAAATCCCACGAGCTATATGGAATCCGCCATTGACTCAGCGAGGAAGCCCCCAATCTGACTGTGCCGCAAGGGTTTGAGTTTCTGATTCTAATACGCCACACGGCTTTAGGCCAGCATAATATAGTATACCCGAATCGACAAATCACAGTTTCGAATAGTGAGTTGTCTGAACTCATGCCTTCTTTGGGGAACCACCTAACGTCTCTTTATGCCCAGTTTTAACCATTTCTAAACATACAACATTCTGAATCTCAAAATCTGAAAGTCTGATTTCAAACATCCATTCTATTTTGTTCTTAATTACCATGAAATTAACAGAGTTGGTGTCATCACACCAAGACTTGCAAGTCCTATTTCTGAGCCATAATGCATCATGCATGATTCTTTCATCAAAAACTCAATCCAGACCACCCAAACATGCAAATAGTATAAGAGATTTCATGTTCCAAAATATAAGTCAAAACTATGCAAGAATTCTTCAAACATATGGTGCTCATGTGATTTTGGCAAAACCATGCACTCTTTCATTATATGTATATTCAACATTTATCAACGTGCACAACCCTCTCTTTTGATTCCAAAATCATATTCAAGTCATAGTATAAATCAAGACATTTCATATCATGCTTTTCAAAACAATCCATATCATATAAAAAATGGAAAAACTCATATCAAGAGAGGGATTTCATGTGAGTCATGCTCTCAATTCAAATATGAACTTAAAAAACATACATACATATGTATAAGATTTCAAATATCAACTTAAAACACATACATACATATGTATAGTTCATTAATCATAATCCAGCGAAAATCATCACTATTTATCAATTCACCTAGTAATCTTATAAATAAGACTCATTAGTCTCAACTTGGCCTACTATCCGCAACAAATCCCACAAGGGCTAACACAAATCTTGGTTTAAGTGGGCCGAATGATCCTACTTCTAATCCTCAATCTCCATATTTAGGCAAACTACTCCCAAAACTAGGCTAAGGTATCTAGTTTAACTTTTAAATGTCAAGTAATCCACATGCACGCCTAAGATAGGAACTTCGACTACAAATAAGGGCACTTAAGTCAATTCTATTCAAATTATGATTTCAAGAATACCACACTAGACCAATAAGATCAAATA
>NW_025831791.1:0-2254 GCF_002878395.1 Capsicum annuum | reverse complement strand
ACATTTATCACATTCATTTATTTTGAATCCATTTGCCAACATGGTTTGGTCAAACATTCCATGCCATTGTTTTGGTTCTTGCTTTAGTTCATACAATGACTTAATAAGTTTACACACCTTATTTTTCTTTCCTGGAACCGCAAAACCCTCAGGCTGTTTCATGTATATTTCTTCCTCCAATTCTCCATTTAGGAAAGCGATTTTCACATCCATTTAATGGATTTCAAGACCATATACCATAGCCAAGGAAATTAACATTCGAATCGATGTTATCCTTGTTACTGGTGAGTATGTATCGAAGTAATCAAGGCCTTCTTTTTGTTTGAAGCCTTTTACCACAAGTCTTGCCTTGTGTTTGTCAATAGTATCGTCCTCTTTTATCTTCCTTTTGAAGATCCATTTAGAACCTAAAGGGTTATTTTCGGGAGGAAGATCAACCAATTTCTATGTATGGTTGCTTAAGATTGAATCAATCTCACTATTGACTGCCTCTTTCCAAAAGGATGAGTCCGAAGATACCATCGCTTCCTTATATGTTTGAGTCTCATGTTCTTAGAGAAATGTTACAAAATCTGATCCAAACGAAGTAGACGTTCTTTGCCATGTACTACGTCTTGGATTTTCTTCATTAAGTACATTCTCACTTGGTTCATCTAGAGGTCGTTTAGACCCCCACTAGACTATTCATGTTTAGTTTTATATGGATAAATATTTTTAAAGAATTCAGCATTGTCTGATTCAAGTACCGTATTTTCATTAATGTCTGGATGTTCGGATTTATGAACCAAAAATCAACATTCTTTACTACTTTTAGCATATCCTATGAACACGCAGTCCACCGTCTTAGGTCCTATCTTAACCCTTTGTGGCATAGAAATTTGGACCTTTGCTAGACACCCCCCAACTTTGAAATATTTCAAGTTGGGTTTTCTTCCTTTCCATTTTTCATAAGAATTGATTGTGTCTTACTATGGGGAACTCTGTTGAGTATACGATTGGCTGTAAGGAAATCCCTCCCATAAGTTTTGCGGTAAACCAGAACTTATAAGTAAGTCATTCATCATTTCCTTCAAAGTTCGGTTTTTCCTTTCCACAATTCTGTTAGATTGAAGTGAATACGGGGCCGTAGTTTGATGGACAATTCCATTCTCTATACATATTTCGGCGAAAGGAGATTTATATTCTCCTCCCCCATCACTTCTTATCATTTTTATCTTTTTATCTAACTGATTTTCAACTTCATTTTTATATTGCCTAAACGCATCTATTGCTTCATCCTTACTATTTAGCAAATAGACATAACAATATCTAGCGCAATCATCAATAAAAGTTATGAAATACTTTTTCCCACCACGTGAAGGTGTTGACTTCATATCACAAATGTCAGTGTGTACTAAGTCTAAAGGATTGGAATTCCTTTCAACAGACTTATAAGGATGCTTTGCATACTTTGATTCCACACACGTTTGACACTTTGATTTATTGCACTCAAATTTTGGCAAAACTTCTAAGTTAATCAATTTTCATAAAGTTTTGTGATTAACATGGCCTAAACGTTCATGCCATAAATCATAAGACTCAAGCAAATAAGAAGAATTTGAACTTTTATTTAGCTCAACATTCATTACATTCATCTTATAAAGGCCCTCGGTAAGATAGCCTTTTCCTACATACATTTTTCCTTTGCTAATTACAATTTTTCCAGAAACGGTTACATATTTGAATTCGTTCTTGTCTAGAAGTGAAACAAAAATTAAATTTCTACGTAACTCCGGAACATACAAGACATTGTTAAGTGTCAAGACCTTTCCTGGAGTCATTTTCAAGCATATTTTTCCAGTTTCTTCTACCTTAGCAGTAGTGGAGTTAGCTATGTAGATCATTTCTTCTACTTGAGCTGGAGCGAATGACGAAAACAACTCTTTGTTGGAACATACATGGTGAGTGGCACCAGAATCCATCCACCATTCACAAAGATTCCCCACCAAGTTACATTATGAGAACATAGCACACAGATCATCGCATTCTTTGTTGGATTCAATCATATTTGCTTGATTTTTTTTCTTGCCTTTCTTCGGGGCATGACAATCCGTGGACTTGTGGCCAATCTTGTCACAATTGAAGCATTTTCCCTTGAATTTCTTCTTGGGTTGATTGTTTTCTTGTTCAACTTTCTTCCTTTTCTTAGAATTATTTTGGTCATCTTTCACAATATGTGCTCCATTAATTGCAAAATTCCCTTTTGACCTTCTCT
>NW_025831790.1:0-1700 GCF_002878395.1 Capsicum annuum | reverse complement strand
GAAATTCTCAAGCTATCTCTTTCTTATCTTTCACCATAAGAGCAACACTTTCTATAGAAAACCTACTAAGGGCATCCGCCACTATATTGGCCTTGCCCGGATGATACAACACACTTATATCATAATATTTTAGTAATTAAAACCATTTTAACAAAGATTCAACTCCCTCTGAGTAAACGCATATTGAAAGATTTTGTGGTCCATGAACACATCAAAGTGAACACCATACAGATTGTGTCTCTAAATTTTCAAAGAAAAAACCACAACAGCTAATTCAAGATCATGGGTTGGGTAATTCTTTTCATGAGGCTTCAACTGTCTAAAGGAATGGGCTATAACCTTACCTCTCTACATCAACACAAAACCTAAACCAACTCTAGAGGCATCAGAATACACCATAAAACCATCTGTACCATCGGGTAATGCTAACACTAGGCTGAAATGAGTCGAGTCTTCAATTGCTGAAAACTCATCTCACAGAATCTGACCACATAAACTTAACTTTCTTTTGGGTCAGTCTAGACATAGGAGACACAATAGATGAGTAACCTTTAACCAAATAATGGTAATATCCAGCTAGAACCAAAAACCTTTTAACATTTGATGGAGAGATAGGTCTATGCCAATTTCTTACAACTTCTATCTTTCAAAGATCGACTCTAATGCCATCGAAAAAATTATATGACCAAGAAAGTCTACTGACCTTAACCAAATACACACTTGCTAAATTTGGCAAACTATTAATGATCTCTAAGAGTTTGCAATATAGTTCTAAGATAATCCACATGGTCATCCTCACTACGGGAGTACACAAGGATATCATCTATAAATACTATGACAAACATATCTAGATACTATTTGAACACTTGATTCACAAGGTCCATGAAAGCTATTGGAGCATTGGTTAGCCTGAAAGACATGACTAGAAACTCAAAATGACCATAACGGGTTCTGAAGGCTATCTTTGGAATATCACACTCCCTTACATTAAGCTGATGATAGCTGGATCTAAGGTCTTTCTTTGAGAAATAACTTGCACCTTGCAATTGATCAAATAAGTCATCAATTCTAGGAAAAAGGTATCTGTTCTTAATTGTGACCTTATTTAACTGATAGTAGTCAATGCACATACACAAAAAACCGTCTTTCTTTTACATGAATAGGACGGGAGCGCCCATAGAGAAACACTAGGCCTTATGAATCCTTTATCTAATAGATATTTGAGTTTCTCTTTCAACTCCTTAAGCTCTGTAGGAGCCATATGATACGAAGGAATGGAAATAGGCTGAGTATTGGGAAGAATGTCAATCCCAAATTCTCTTTTTATTGGGAGGTAACCCTGGGAGATTTTTCAGAAAAACATCGGGTAACTCACTTACTATATTGACTCACTAAATAGTTGGAGTCTCAAACTTAATGTCTTTAACTTAAACTAGATGATAAATGTAGCCTCTGGATGTCAGCTTTCTGGCCTTAAGATAAGATATGAAATGACTCTTGGGAGATACAGAATAACCTGACCACTCAAAGACTAGCTCATCTACAAACTAGAAATTCACCAGTCTAGTGTTACAATCTATGGTTGCATAACAAGAATGAAGCCAATTGATGATAGGCGAAATTACGCGCCTATATCAATATATTTTGCCCATATTTTAGCCTAGTTTCGAGAACTAATTATCTATTTCGTACACTTTTAG
>NW_025831789.1:0-1418 GCF_002878395.1 Capsicum annuum | reverse complement strand
ACTTAGGAAAAGTACCTAAGTTGAGGGTGGCTATTATCAAAATGTAAGCACCTAGTGGAAAGTTGGTTTAGAATATAGTTTAAAGGCATTTGGCCCTGATCTGTCCAAAGATATTATGCGCCTTAGCTTACTGCATCAGCATAAGTTGAGGGTGGCTGGTTCTTGAAAAAAATATATTTTTGTAAGCAAGGTGATTAAAATAGCAGCTTGGGGCTGAAAAGTTGATAGGGCAACGAGTGTTAAGCCCTAATAAGTCACTTTACTCAAAAGAGTACCCTCACCTAGACTGAAGCCTCATTACAATCCTAGAGAAGACCTGTTTGATCCTAGCGAATCAGCTTTGAGGGTGTATTAAATGGCAAGGGAAAGCCTATGGGTACCTGGACTATGCTTGTAACTTCTTTGATGAGCGTGAGAGTTTAGATTGTGTCCACGTAGTATAAAGAGTGGTGGACTTCATTATTGTAAAGGCAACTGGAGTTTCTCTTAGTTCTGCTGTTTGCTGTGGGACATGACATCCATGTTACATGTGTTGAATTATAATAAATGCTAGGTGTAGAACATGCTGGTTGAAACTCATGTGAGTGAAATAATGAGTGAATGGTTGCGTCAAAGTGATTCATTAGTTGGTTGCTTGTCATGGTTTGGTTCATGTTTGTAATTGGATGTAGAGTTACTTAAGGTCAAGCAACGATCTTAAGTTGAGGGTGTTGATGTTCCGGCTTTTGACAAAATATTTTGCATCATTTTCTTGACAAATTTGTATGTTTTACAGCAACTAAGGTTGCACTTAATGCTGGTTTTTAATGTTTCAGGGTAAAGATCTAGCTGAAGAAAAAGTCTCAGGGATGTGGCAAAAAAACACTTATGGCGGTCAAAAGGGTAGACTGTCAATCTTGCAACAGATCACCATTTTGGCCGTCAAGCCTAAAATGAACCCAAGACTTCAGTCCTTGCAGCGACGGACCAAATGATGGATCGTTAGTCTTACGACGGACCACCAATTTGGCAGTCAGTGTCATCTAGAACCAGGCTCCCTGAAGGACTCAGCGACGGGCCAACTGGTGGACCGTCAATCTTACGACGTACCACCAAGTTGGCCATCAAGTTCATCCAGAACCTGGACCCTTGAAGGACTCAATGACGGACCAAATGGTGGAGCGTCAGTCTTACGACGGACCACCAATTTGGTCACCAGTCTTATCTAGTAAGTGACCTTCCTAGATCAGCAGTGACGGGCCAAATGGTAGATTGTCACCCTTGAGATGGACAACAATTTGGCCGTCACTTAGGATGCAAATTTTTTTATTTCGAATTTTAAATCCTTTTAGCTGGGAACATATAAATACCAAGTATTAGGGTTTAGTAGACATCTTTTGTCTTTAGTTTCATACTTTCTCTTCTATTGAGAGCGTTAT
>NW_025831788.1:0-1015 GCF_002878395.1 Capsicum annuum | reverse complement strand
GTTAAAGTTGCAAACCCTTACTCAAGTTTGCCAAACACGACTCAAACTCCTACAAACGAAAAGTCATCCATGAACACCTCCAGGGTGTCTTAAACCATGTCTGAGAAAATTGACATCATGCACCTTTGAAAGGTAGCAGGTGCATTACATAATCCAAATGGCATCCTCTTGAATGCGAAGGTGCCATACGGGCATGTAAACGTCGTTTTCTCTTGGTCTTCAGGAGCAATACATATTTTGTTATTGCTAGAATAACCATCTAGAAGTAGTACCAACCCTCTCCCGATAAACGGTCAAGCATTTGATCCATGAAGGGCATTGGAAAGTGGTCCTTCAATGTCCAAAAGTTGAGTTTTCTGTAGTCCATACATACCATCCACCCAGTAATAGGTCTGGGATCAACTCGTTTCTCTCGTTAGCCACCACTGTCATGCCCTCTTTCTTAGGCATGCATTGAACTGGACTGATCCATTTGCTATCGAAAATGGGGTATACTACTTTTGCATCTAGCCACTTGATTATTTCCTTTATCAGCACCTCTTGCATAGATGGGTTCAAACGACGTTGACGTTCAATGGTCAGCTTGCAACTTTCCTCTAGCTGAATCTTATGCATGCAAATGCCTTGAGGAATGCAAATAATATCAAGAATAGTCTATTCTATTGCTCTCTGAAGCACTGAAACAAGTGCTTCCACCTTCTGCTCACCCAAGTTGGCTTTAATAATAACGGGTAGAGTGTTTCCATTGCCCAGAAATATGTACCTTAAATGCTTTGGCAGTTCTTTAAATTCCAACACCGGTGGCACTTTAATGGATGGTTACGGACGATTAGCAAGATCCAGATCTAGCTACTTAGGAACATAAGAGTTTTAACCAATTCCTACCTATGCATAAACAATTTCTTCATGCTCTTCAATGCCTTAATGATAAAAGTTCATCAATACTACAGCTAAAAGCTCAACAACAAGTTTATCCTCTATTGGAACCTCATGCTCATCCTCATAGTATACATCA
>NW_025831787.1:0-2271 GCF_002878395.1 Capsicum annuum | reverse complement strand
ATGCATCATGAACCCATTTTGATGAAAGTATGCATTTACTATGGGGGTTTTCCATGAACTTGAGTTATAATCATGTGTACATGTTTTATGAGCTTTGAAATTTTATTTAAGAGTAAGATTTATGAGATTTTATCTCCCATGATGAAATATACGGTCTTAACATGTATGAATCATGAAACAAGTTTGAGAGCACAAACTACAAGTCCCTTTTTTTGAATCATGAAGTTTATGTTTTACTAGTGTTGGGGCTGATTTGTGAATAATGATAACTGTTGAGTTTGAATGCCTCCTTAATTTTTAGGCTTTGTTATTTTTATGTGTTTTTAAAGATGTGATTCTTATTCTAAAGGCTTTTGTGTCTTAATGAAGAAAATGCATGTAATGAATGATTGGATTGGCCATCATGTGTTAAAATCTTTAAAAAAAAGTGTTTTGCATGAGTTCATATGCTATTTGAAATTAAGTTCTCTTATGTGAGGTTTAAATCTTGTTGGTGGTCATTAACATGTTCTTGAACGAGAAGGGCTATGGACATGATTTGATATGATATGGCTTGTAAGTATAGGTATGACGATACCTATAACGAAATGCCCTTAACAAGAAAGTAAATACTATTATAAGTATGAAGCATGGTTTTAAAACGATAAAAATGGGTTTAAAGAGAGTTAGATGGTTATTTAAAGAAGGCATGTGTTCAGAAAACTCATTGCCAAAAATCGTGTTTTACCTACACGGGATTTATTATGGCCTAAAATAGGGATTGGATGGTGGCAGTGGACCTGTGGCATATTATGAATTACGTTCCCCATTTCTTGCGATAAACTCGAATTGGGGGCTTGGTTGTCGAGTTAAGGGTAGATTCCATATAGCTCGTGGGATTGTACGAATGTTGGATGTCCATCTAGCTCAGAACTAAAGCAAAGAGTTGAGTCAAAGTCTTATAAGCATGAATTAAAGATCTTCATACTATGCCCATGTGTTTTTATATATATTATGATAAATTGTTATTACAATTCTCTCTATTATTTTTATATGAAATATATGTTGTTTTTGGTTAGTCTACATACTAAACTTCCCAAGTATTGACCCCTTATAATCAAGTTCTGAGGTACAGTCCCATGGTCCATCACGTCAGTAGAATACTTGGATACAACAAAATTGGTGAGCCATCAATCTTTAAGGGGTAATTTATTCACATGTTGACTCTTCCAGTCTATGATCCAGCTGTGAGCCTTATCCCGGCCTAGACAGTTAGTATTCAGTAGAGGCTTCGTAGATGGGATTTCAAGTATTGTATTGTCACAACTTTATTGACATAGTTCGAATTATAATTTTTCATTGAATTTTATTATATCTTCAGAACTTTGATTTATGTTTGGATTATGCTTATGATAGTATGCTAAGGGTTCTCTCAGGCCGTCATGGTTTGAGATGCCTATTTCATAGATTTTTGGGCAGGTGAGGATACACCTATTTCATAGATTTCTGGGCGAGTGAGGACACATTCTATTATGGGGTACATATCAAAGTTTTTCATCACATTTACAAGTATTATGGAGAAAATTTGAATCTTTCATGACCCGAACCAGGGCCTAGGCGTGATGGGTATCTCAAGTCCAACAAGGACTGAAGACCACCCCCAAATACCCATCCCATTGACCATACCTGACACCCCTTGTCAGATGAATTCCGAACATATAAAAAGATAAGAGAATATCAAATTAAAGACATTATATTAAGTTTATATTGAAAATCAATCATCCACAACCAAATGACCAACCAGTACTCGTGCCAATACCGACACTGACACTGCCCATGCCCATAGTAGTCTGACAAAGCCTCTAATCAAAATAAAAGAATATCTTATCGAAACATGCCCCCGACCATAGCCAAACCAAAACCAAAAGGAATAATAAATATAAGGAAATCCATAGCATGAAATAGGGTCTTCTAGAGTAGGGAAGCTCACCACTTTAGTATGACTCAAAGTTATCCTTAAATCACCATGTCACTAAGCAAGAGGAGTGGGAGTATGGTCGATTTCTGCATTGATGGAGGATACAACATCCGGAGATGATTAGTGGGGTGAATGCTATCATATAACTCAAGGATAAGGATAAGGTAATATCATCAATCCAAAACCAATTAAAACCAATGCACATAATCAAACAGAAAATAAACATATATATATATGTATATAAATAGACATGTCAGGATAGGGAACGAGGTTTAGTGTGAGCTATAAAATATTTAACCTAGATTGTGTAGCTT
>NW_025831786.1:0-2162 GCF_002878395.1 Capsicum annuum | reverse complement strand
ATCCAGTTCTATAAGGTCTGCCACAGTTTCCCTACTATGAAAAGACACGACTCAATTTCTATATACCCTTCTAGCAACAACAGAATCACCTATTGGAGTAGAAACAGAGAAGGGTTCTACAATAACTTCGGGCTCAAACCCGAAACCAACAGCCACATAAGGGGTCACATAAGATAAAGTAGACTCGGGATCAAGCAATACATAAACATCACGAGAAAAGATTTGTAACATACCGGTCACAACATCTGGTGAAGCTTCCGCCTCCTAGCGGTTAGTCAAAGAATATAACCGGTTGCCACAAGTATAGCAATGTCTCCCCTCAAACCAGCACTTCCTTAGATGATTCCTTCCACAAACCTCACACCGCGGACGAGTACGATGCTGCTGGGCCACACTGCCCTGAGACTGTGTACCTAGAGCTTTGGACCCATGAGGAGTCTGAAAACTCTGAGTTTGTCTGTCTGTCGGTGGTCTGGTTGCTGGGGCGCTGGCTGCTGACTGTGCATTATTCCAAAACTTCTTCTTCTTCGACCACTTATTACCACAATTAGCACTCTGCGGCTGACTCTGGTGCTGGTCCGCAGATCTAGCTCTCTTAGCCTGTCTGTCTTTCTCTCTAGATTCAGCAATCTTTTTCTTCTTCTCTTCCACTTGATGTATATGAACGGTCAGTAGAGCAAAGTCTAACTCCTTATTCAACATAGCCCCCTGGCACTCAAGTACCAGGTCATCAGCAAGGCCAGATGCAAATTTCCTCATTCAGGCCCTCATATTACTAGTCAACTCTGGTGCATAGCGGGCTAGTTTATTAAACTTCAAAGTGTACTCCTGGACACTCATACTGCCCTGGTTCAGATTCATAAACTCTTCCGCTTTGGCCTCCCTCAACTCCAGAGGAAAAAATCGATCGAGGAAAGCTTCCACAAATTCGCCCCAAACTGTGGGCTCAACACTTTGACCTTTTTCATCTTCCCAGTCGGCATACCACTGACTCGCAACGTTCTTGAGCTGATAAGTTGCTAACTCCACCCCTTCAACCTCATCCACATGCATCACCTTAAAGATCTTTTCCATCTCATCCACGAACTCTTGTGGATCTTCCTCCACCTTGGTGCCAGTGAACTTAGGTGGGTTTATCTTCATGAAATGTCCGACTCTAGTAGCCTCAGATGTAACAGATGCAGACCCAACATCTTCCGATCGTTGAGCTTGGTTGGCTACCAATTGTGTCAGCATATGAATAGACCGTCGGAATTCTGCATTTGAAATATCTCCCTGAGCAGTTGGGGGACGGTTGACATTAGTCCGCGGAGCCCGAGGTGGACTGGTCGGGACTGGAGGGACTCCCGGAGTAGGGACAAATTATGGAGTGTGAGCCCTATTACGGGTCCGCATCCCATGGGTGGGACGGACCTTATCTACCTGAGCATTCTGATCGACGATACAACGTGGAGGCATAACTGTGTTTTCTAAAACACAAGTGATCATTGATTAAGGGACAGTTCAGACTCTGAAGCACGAACTAAATCACAAAGAAGGGAAACATTTCCTAAACGCCTAGCAGTCTCCTGCTTATAAGTGTGGCGCGCTACACACCCATAAATAAGACTCTACCCGACGCGATTTCACAGACACCCTAGGACCATGAACCTGGCTTTGATACCAAGTTTGTCACGAACCGAACCAGGGCCTGGCCGTGACGAGCATTTCGAACCATGGAGGCCCAAAACACCCCCTATCTGTCTAGTAATCATGCACCTAATTCATATGATCAAAGTAATGCAAAAGAAACATAATATAACGGAAACATGGTCAAGAATCATATGAAAACAATAATGGGGAATAATGTCCCACAATCTCAATCAACATCTCGAAAATCGTCTGCAAAATCTCTACTACATGACTGAAACAAATAACTATCTGAAAACTAGGACAAGGCCCCTGGCAGACCCAAAACTAATATAAGATAAAAGGACTGCAGGACATAAGACCTTCCGAAACATAGAAGGCTCACCACTTGTCTCTGCAACTCTATCTGAATGATCTACTGGTTCTCTTGACCCCTAAACCCCTAAACTGGCCTCTGAACCTGAGAGGTTGGAGAGGGGAGGGGGTCAGCACAAAAGTACTGGCACGCAGAGATATCAAAGCAAAACATAATA
>NW_025831785.1:0-1228 GCF_002878395.1 Capsicum annuum | reverse complement strand
TTCCTTTCAAAATGCTCTCTACTTAGTGCCTTTGGTGCTTCTCTAGTAATTTAAGTAACCCACATAGTCAACATTTTTATAGCCCTCAAGAGTGAAATTACTTTCATTTGAATACCATAGTCTCAAGCCATTGATTCCTATAAGATATCTCAAGATTCTTGTGACAACACCAATTCTTATGAATTACCAACAAAATTATCATCAGCTTGTGTTGGTGTTATTGATGCATCAATTTCTTGATTTGTTGTTCCCCCTGTCAATATGCTCTCAGTCTGTACAACAGTTGAACCAGGTGGTACAACATGTTCTTGTGCATGCTCATCAGTTTCACTGTCATTCTTTTTAAAAAAAAAAAAGAATCTCCCTTACTTCCCCCTTACACGAGCACTCCAAATCTGACCATCTTTAACAAGTCTTTTGTTTTAGTTCTCACAATTTTTTTAGATCTAATAATGGTGCTCTTTTTACCATCTCTAAAAAGATTCATTCCCCCTTTAAATATGATAAGTGAAAGGAGCTTTATTTGTTTCTAGTCTTATGCTTTGAGAAAGCTCTATTCATGTACTAATATTGTTTGCCTCCTTTCACTCTCACCTGTAAAACAAATTAGGGGTTAACTTTAGCAACCCATATAAGCTTGGGTCCATTCTTATGAGAAAAGGGATGTATGAGGTTCCTTCTAGCCCATCGATGCAACAGGTTGTGCTAACATAGAACCAGATTTTTTTGCTAGGCTTATGCTTCTTGATTTGATTTTTACTGCAACTGGATATTTAGTGGTTGGATGCCCCTGGTTATCAAAAATATAACACAAATCTTTAATAGCATTAGTACTTTTATAAAATCCCAACCCAGCCTTTTCATTATGAGTTCTTTTACCTAACTTATGAACAATTCTTGAAGAATGTGTCCATCTATTAGCTCTTTCAAGATCAAGTTTTAATTTAGAAACTTCTTGACTCAATTGACTAACCTTTTCATTTTCACAAAAGTATTCATGTTTAATCTTAGTTAATTCTAACTCAATTTTTTTTTGTTCCTCACTTTTGACCTTTTTTCCCTTTTCAGAAAGAGTCAGTTTCAAGATTTCGAATTTAAAGGTCAGGTTTGATGAATCAAGTCTGCTAACTTGTTCCTTAAGTGTGCAGTTTTCCTTTTCAACAGTGTTCTTACAAGTTTCGAGATCAATAAAACCAAACTTGATACTTGAAAGATAGTTGAATAACTC
>NW_025831784.1:0-1261 GCF_002878395.1 Capsicum annuum | reverse complement strand
TATTACATGTAGTCTTGCCCGGCATTTCTGCAAGAGGTTTTTTTCCACGACTTGAACTAGTGAACTCCGGGTATGATACAAGATCAATGGGCTCCACTCCTTTGGGATCGGTGCTTCAAGGATCACATCTACGGATTCAAGACTTGGTCATTCTAGGAGGTCAAATACATGAATGGAGGATAACTTGGAAAGAAGCTATATTTGGTTATATCCTCCAAGAAAGGAATGGGAGACACCGCATTTGGATGATAACTTGGGCTTCGAGAGAGTATGGGTGTCCATTCCAATGTTTGGGCTTTGGGTCATTTGGCCCCAATAGCTTTTAGGGTCACTTTTGGGCCCATTGTGTAATAAATAACCCATGTCTATAAATAGCTAGTTTTCTTATGTGAGAAACGTGGGTTGCTTGTCATATTTCGATAGGAAGGTCTTCGGGTTTGATATACCCTTAGGTTGTCCTCTCTTTATCTCATTGTGTCAATCTATCTATCTCTTTTATTTTCTATCTTGTTTCTTTATTTTTAGTGTTTTTCATTGTTTGTGTGTCATTTCCGTTTTCGTATTTTTGTATCGTATCAGGGTCACATAGCAGCAGCTTTACTGTTATTGTGGCTTCCAAGGAGATGTGATTTCTCTAAATTGGAATAATGTGGCTGGATTTGTATTTTAACATATTTTTGAGTTAATAGAATTGTTAGTAATATTACTCATTTGGGCATTACTATTTTGCATCTACATACACATCCATGGGATAGTAGAAAAGCTTAATTATTACACATAATATATGACCCTCAATTATAGATCAGAATGGTTAACATGATTGCACACTCACTTTAGTTGGTAAAATTATTTACTAGAAATTTGGAAATGCAGTGGTGGAGCTAGAATTATAACAAAGGGGATTCAAAATATGAAGAAGTAATAAATACACAAACTAATGAGTGAAGCATCTAGTACCCCTGAAGTATGATCAAATTTGCTACAACACACTCCAACTTTATGAGCGTCCTATTGCCCCCTTAACTAAATTTTAACGTATTTTTGTCAATCTTTTTTGCTGACGTGGCACCTTTTCAACTGATGTGGCACCTTTGATGTGTGCCCCATTTTCTTGTAACAAAGTAGTCACATCAGTACAAAAGGATGTCAAAAATACGCTAAAGTTGAGTTTGGGGTATTAGGACCCCGTGAAGTTGGAGTGTGACGTAGCAACGTTGGCCATAATTCGGGGGTTACTGGATGCTTATCAATTTGTTGTTTG
>NW_025831783.1:0-2071 GCF_002878395.1 Capsicum annuum | reverse complement strand
TCACTGATATACTAGGGCGATGCTAAGGGCATCTACGAACTAAATTATAACTAAACCTCAAGAGTATGAAACTAATGTATATCATGAAGATAAAAGATTCATACATACCCGAATCTATGTTAGGGAAACTTTCTAGATCATGGCGAGTCTGAAGTGAATAGAGTCAGTTTTGACGCTAAACACTATTGATACTAGGAGTGGCGCCTATTGACGTGAATCTCTACCTTTCTGAGCTAATACTCTACACTCCCATACTTTATGACCTGTCTTACCGCATCCAAAACATACCTAACTATTAGCTCTACACGCAACTATATGGTTTTTACCACACACTCCACAAAGTGGATAGGTGCGCTCACTTCGAACACTACTTTGGGTTTTGGAGCCTGGTGCCCCATCATGACTGACATCTCTAAAATTTGGTACGGGCATACTAGCTGAAGATGGAGCTGGGACTGAAGTCTTCTGACTATAGTGAGAATGATTTCCACCCTGTGACCCGGCTTGAGAAAAGTTGTAAATACCTGTTCTGAATCTCTTATTAGATCTCTCTCTCTCTCCTTAGATTTATCTGCCTCTATCTGCTGGGCATGCATCATTAACCTAGAAAGATCCATGTATCTATTAAGCATAGATGTTCTACACTCCTTCAACACCAACCCAGACACACTAGTCACAATCTTACTCATACTCACTCTAGGATTATCTATCAAATCAGGAGCATACTTAGCTAACTGATTGAACTTAAGACAATGCTCCTTCACTATCATGGAGCAGTGTCTCAGGTTCATAAACTCTTCTACCTTAGCTTCTCTCATCTCTAGCTGGAAAAATTTATCTAAGAAGGCATCCTGAAATATCTGCCAAGTCATGGGAGTTGCATCTTCCCCTCTACTCTTCTTCCACAACATTACCCAATTATGAGCAATATCTTTTAGCCTATAGGACAATAATTCCACACTCTCCTCCTCTGACACATGCATAATCTGGGTGATCTTCTTCACCTCTTCTAGATATAGCTGTAGGTCCTCACCAGCTACTGACCTAAAGAATTCTAGCTGGTTTATTCTTATGGAATGGCAGTGGCTGAATCCCCATCTTACTGAGGTGAGGCTGCATCTTGACGGTTGACCTGAACACTAGTGGTCACAGCTTGGGCTAGCGCCTGAAAAGCTACCCAAAACTCTGTATGTGACACATTCTTATTTAGAGGATCTACGGGTTGAGGTGGCTGATTGTCATTCCTACGGGCGTTATCTCTGCGAGGAGGCATGTTCTACAAATGAAAGAGAAAAAAGGATTAAAGTGAGAGTTCAACTTGATCTTTTGCTCACTAGCATGACATAAATACTGGAAGAAGGGAAACTATTCCTAAAACATCTTGTAGCCTCCTGTACATAAATGTGGCGCGCAACACAGCCATGCACAAGACTCTACTAGATATGGCTTTTCAGATTTCCTAAGACTCTATTGAACCTGGCTCTGATACCAAGTTTGTAACGCTCGGATTTTCTGGAATCAAAATGCCACACGATGGTCATGATCCCGAGGGACTATAAGCCAACCCTTTTCTAATATCTGTACCTGGGCACTGAATAATATAATATAATAAATGCGGAAAGGTAGCGAAAACATACCATAAGGTCCAAAATGTCTAAAATACTCAAAACTGAAATCAAAATACTAATGCATTTGTCCAAAAAGCCTTTAACTATCTGAACTGTAGAGTTGATGCGAAATGTCCACAACTAAATCCATCTACTAAAAATAATCTGAATCTAATGAGATAGTAAAATGAGGATCATCCTCGAATGAAGAGGACTTACTGCTACGTTTACTGCTGCCGACTGGATTTGGACTGCTAGGGGTTCTTTGGGGCTCGTGCCTCTGAACTTATGGCATCAATTAAAACACCATAGCACAAATACGTCAGTACGAGAATGTACTGAGTATGCAAATAAGGTAAGTCTAAATTCAAGGGCTTATGCATAAACAATAACTAACTGAATGATATTTAAGAGCTGGATTAGCATACATAGAGAATCCGTAACTACTTAACATACTGAGATTA
>NW_025831782.1:0-1181 GCF_002878395.1 Capsicum annuum | reverse complement strand
ATCAGATTCTATATGATGTTTTGAAGGAGACCACTATCGCTGCGTTGTGGTTGAAACTGGAATCTTTATGCATGACAAAGAGCCTAACAAGTAAGTTGTATCTAAAAAATGACTTTATTTCCATCGTATGTCTGAGGGTGCGTCTTTGGAAGATCACCTATCTCTCTTTAAAGAAATCATCTCTTATTTAGAGACTTTGGAGGTTAAGCACGATGAGGAAGATTTAGGGTTGATTTTGTTGTGTTCGCTGCTTGCATCATACACGACCTTTAGGGATACGATTTTATATAGTTATGATACCCTGACCATAGACGAAGTCTATGATGCGTTGTTCTCTGAGGAGAAGATGAAGCATCTTGTGAATGGGCCAGAGACTCAAGGAGATGGTCTCATTGTTCGAGGAGGAAGAACTCATGAGAGAAATTCTGGGGGTGATGACATGAATAGGTCGAAATCCAGAAATAGAAACAAAAACCTGTAATTACTGCAAGAAGAAGGGCCATATCAAATTTTAGTGTTGAAAGCTACAGAATAAAGAGAAAAGAGAAGCTCCAAAACCGAAGGGAAACCAACCAGAGAAGTCTAATGAAGCCAGTTTTATGGAAGATGGCGGTAGTGATGGAGAACTCTTGATAGTTTTTTATGGTAACTCCAAACCCTGCGAGGATTGGATTCTTGATTCAGCTTGCATATTTCATATGCGTCGTAATCAGGATTGGTTTACAACAAATGAAACAGTCTCTAAAGGTGTTATGTTGATGGGAAATAACACATCTTGTAAGATAGCTGGTATTGTAACAATCAGAATTAAGATATTTGATGGGGTTGTGAGGACACTTAGTGATGTACGGTATGTCTCAAACGTGAAGAGAAATCTTATTTTCTTGAGTACCCTTGATTCGAACGGTTATAGGTACACTGGTAAAGGTGGAGTCCTGAAGGTTACTAAAGGTGCTCTTGTTGTGATAAAGGGATAGAGAAAGTCTACAAATTTGTATGTCCTGCAAGGCTCTACTGTTATAGGTGATGCAGCTGTTTCTACCTTATCTCTATCAGAAAGTGACGTTGCTAAACTTTGGCATATGCGTCTGGGGCATATGAGTGAAAACGGGATGGCTGAACTAAGTAGGAGACGACTTCTTGATGGGTAGAGTATTACTAAATTGGAGTTCTGTGAGCAC
>NW_025831781.1:0-1123 GCF_002878395.1 Capsicum annuum | reverse complement strand
ACCTCAAATCCTATTGGGGTGGACTGACACCCATAACCGAGGAGGCCCGAAAGAATCAGCTCATAACCTTATACTTCCCATGCATACCTCTATGACAACCCAAAATTCGGACAGCATCATGTCACATATAAAAGGAAATAATCACCTGTATAAGCTCGAGCACACATATATATATGAAATACTTGGCCGTTGGAGCCATCACGTTTATTAACAAAACACCACCTTGACTATTACATTAGGTCTACAAAGCCTCTAGACAATACACAGAGTTTAACTAAGGTTGGTACACACCCCGCCATATAACTAACTTCTATACAATACTAAAAATGACTGGATATGACACAGAAAGTCTTGAAGCAAACTGGAGCTCACCAAAAGCAGCTGGATATCATGGCTCCTACTTGTGCGGTGTAAGAGCTAAGGTACCTGTGCCTGCAATATGAAATGCAGGTCCCCCGTGGTGGATGTCAGTACGAAATATGTACTGAGTATGTAAAGCTGTAGATAATCACATATGATATAGGAGCTCAATAGAAATTAGAAGCAAGTGAATAAATCATAATAGGAGTGGACCACACTTACTAGAACTTGTGACAACCTGTATATTGTATTTCACTTTACCTTCGTTCTTATCATCTTTGTAATCATTACTATACTGTACTGTGACCATTAGGCTGCCTTCAGTACATATCAATTGGGATCGACCTATGATAGGCTTATGCCCCTGGGATACTACCCATAAACACATAAATAGGGATCGACCCATGATAGGCTTATGCCCCTAGGATACCACCCGATAAGAGAGAACTTCCATCACTTAGTTCAATTAATCTTTGAGATTGTTATTTCGTCCGCCACCATATTTTTGATACTTTGGAACAATGATACATCAATAAGACACATATAAATAGACCATCAATGCAATAACGATGAAGTAAGAACTCATTGGCACATCAATGAAGTGTTTTCGAGTCATCAATGCCATAACAATGAAGTAGAAACTTATTGGTATATCAATGAAACGTTTTGGAGTCATTAATAGCACATGGATCTTATTTGAGTAACCGGATACCTTCTAACATTCATTAGTGCAATAAACATGTAAGATTTGGAAAACAAGTAT
>NW_025831780.1:0-1242 GCF_002878395.1 Capsicum annuum | reverse complement strand
TCTATAAACAAGAGGCTATGGACATTTAGGAATTGTTTCTTTTTCTTTATGTCTTAGATCGTGCGATAGAGCCTATATTGTATATGAAGTCATAGTTGACCACTGAATCCGTTTGTTTCTCTTATTATAGTAATGATGCCTGTTACCAGAAGCAAGAATACCGGTAAACAAGTAGATGTGGCTGCCGAAGAGGGGACTAGTAAGTCACCTACTATACCAGCTAATCAAATTGAGGCTCCAGCTGAGCATGCATCAGAAACTTCTTCCACTCTGGAAGAAATACGGGGGAGGAGAACTATATCCCCAGAGCCACCTATTAATGCTGCTAATCAAGATCTTAGAAATGCAGTGCAACTTTTGACTCGTATATTTGCTGGGCAAGCTCAAGGGCAAGCCATTCCTACCACGGGTCCTAGTGGTACAGATATAACGGCTAGCCTTCGAACATAGGATTTTCTTAAGATGGATCCTCCCACTTTTACTGGATTAGATCTTAACGAGGACCCAAAGGACTTTATTGATCAAATTTAAAGGGCCTTAGATGTTATGCATGTAACGGGTAGAGAGACAGTGGAGTTAGCGGCGTATAGATTCAAAGGGAAGGCTATATATTGGTACGAGGACTGGAAATGATCTAGGGGTATTGATGCACCCCCAACTACTTGGAAAGAGTTCAAAGAGGCATTTCTTGACCATTATCTTTCATTCGAGATTCATCAGGTCCGTGCAGATCAGTTTTTAAATCTTCGTCAGGGGAATATGAGCGTGAGGAAGTACAGTCTCTGATTTAATTCCTTATCGAGATATGCTCCTAATATTGCAGATACTATGGATGACAGAGTTCAACAATATGTGGATAGGCTGGATCCATATCTGGTTAAAGATTGTACTATTACCGCTTTGACCAGAGATATGGACATAGCGAGGATCCAAGATTTTGTACAGAAAATAGAAGATCAGAGGCAGAGGAGAAGAACACAGGAATTAGAAAGAGGATATTCCAAGAGGGCCAGATCTACAGGGCAGTTCATGGCATCCCAAGAAGGGTTCAGACCACAGTTTTCTGCTAGACCACCTAGGCCATTATCTTCTTATTTTGCAGCTAATGCCCCACCACAGTTCCAAGGGTCCAGAGAAAATTAATTTGGGCACTGAAGTGAGAGTCAGAGTTCGCGGACAGTGGGGTACCAAGGGCAAAGGAATATGAGCCAATCGAGACCTCCTTGAGAGCCATGCAATAAA
>NW_025831779.1:0-1796 GCF_002878395.1 Capsicum annuum | reverse complement strand
TGGACGGGAATATGTGTATATATTCCCGTCCATAATATAATAGAAAATGACCAAAATGCCTTTAAAATTTAAATAATGTCAAATCTATCTTTTGGTGGACTGTTTTGATAAGCTAAAGTAGATCGACCATAACTCTTTACTCTGATATCGGATTTGGGTGAAATTGATATCGTTGGAAGGATAATTCAAAGGGCTTTCATTTCATATAAAGTAGGCCACCCAGTTCGTCATGTACAAGGAGTTATGGTCATTTAAAGTTGACCCTAAAAATCTATATTGACAGGCTGAAGTAAAACGAGTATAACTCCTTACTCAGATGTTGGATTTGGATGAAACCAATTGCATTGGAAAGAAGACTCAAATATCTTTCTTTTAATAGGTTGAATATCTCCTAGTTCATTATATTAAGGTAGTTATGATCGTTCTAAGTTGACCCAAAAATTCGGCTAGCCTCAGTAGTTTGTGTGCAGGAAATTTTCCTGCACATTTACTATTCCCAAATATCCCGGCCACCATTTTATAGTTTCGAATGTGCTCGATTATATCCAAAACCTATCCATTTTTGGAAATCTTTATATCATTGGAAAGCTTATTCAATAACCTTCGCATGGATCCATCGACTGGCAAATTTCGGTATAAATAAAATCAAAAAATTAATTACATATAAATAAGACTAATATACGTACTTGAATATGCCAATACAGGTACTTGAATACGGGGTGTTACATCCTTCCCCCCTTTAGGACATTCATCCTCGAATGTTAGCATAGTTATTCAACCGAAAAAAGTTCAATTCCATCATTAACATTCACATCATCACATAAATACTATGCCTATATAAAAAAAAACTTACTTGTTAATGTTCTAACTCCGTTTCTTGAACTTTCTCTTCATCTTTAAACAAATAAGTGTACTTAGATTTCATTGCCTCCTCAGCTTCCCATGTAATCTCTTCCCTTTGACGATTTCTCCAACATACTTTCACAGATGCTATCTCTTTATTTTTCATCTTCTTAACTTGGAGATCTAGAATAGCAATAGGCACTTCCTCATAGATAAGATCTTCCGCAACTTGCACATCCTCAGTAGAGGTGATATGTGATGGATCTCCAATGCACTTTCGAAGCATTGACACATGAAATACTGGATGTACTGATGAGAGCTCTTGGGGTAGCTCTAATTCATATGCAACTTGTCCAAACCTTCGAGTGATCTTATACGAGCCTATATAACGTGGACTCAACTTCCCTTTCTTGCCAAACCTCATTACCCCTTTTATTGGTGATACCTTCAAAAATACCCAATCACCTATAGAAAACTCTAGCCCTCTTCTTCTACTATCCGCATATGACTTGTGTCAACTTTGGATTGTTTTCAATTGTTGCTGAATTACTTTAACCTTCTCTATGGCTTGATAAACAAGATTCGGTCCGAACAAAAGAGTTTCACCCACTTTGAACCATCCTATTGGTGATCTACACTTCCTTTGGTATAAAGCTTCATATGGTGCCATTTTGATACTTGAATGATAGCTATTATTGCAGGAAAACTCAATAAGAGGTAAATGATCATCCCAGTTGCCCTTAAAATCTATTACACAAGCTCGTAGCATATCTTTAAATGTTTGGATGGTACGTTCTGCTTGTCCATCTGTTTGAGGGTCAAAAGTTGTACTCAACTTCATTTGTGTTCCCAAACACCTCTGAAAAGACTTCCAAAAGTTTGCGGTAAATTGGGTTCCCCGATCTGATATAATAGAGATGGGCACTCCATGTAATCGGACTATCTCTTTAATG
>NW_025831778.1:0-5610 GCF_002878395.1 Capsicum annuum | reverse complement strand
ACTTTTATACATGTGCTATTTTCAAGATTTTCACTTTTTGTCATATGAGAAATTCAATAAGCTTTTCATCGATATGTTATCCACCCAATCAAATATACATGATCAACATATCAGCACTATCAGTCAGACATTCAAGTATCATCTCCATCTTAAAATCTTTCATCAAATATGCATGCTTAGTATGAATCACAGTTTTGTCAATCAGGTAGTCATGTTTCCATTGTTCATGTTCAGTATGAATTTCATCTTACTGTTTCTCCCATTTTAATCAGTCTTATTCGAGGACGAATGTCCCTAAGGGGGAGATATTGTGTACCCCATACTTCTACCTGGATTAAAATCATTCCAAAAATGTCAAAGAGTTGTTTCACAGAGGAATCCACTTTTATGCACGTGGTATTCTAAAGATTTTCACTTTTTGTCATATAGGAATTTCAATAATCTTTCAATCGATATATAATCCACCCAAATTAGATATCCGTAATCAACTTATCAATACTCTCAATCGTACATTCATGTATCGGCTTAGTATTGAAATCATGCTTTCAAAATACATGCAGAGTAAGAATTTCATTAATGTCAGTCAGGTAGTCATGTTTCCATTGTTCATGTTCAGTATAAACTTTTGCTTTTTGTTCCTCTCATTTTAATAAGTGACATTCAATAACTAATTTTCTCAAAAGAAGATATTGTAATACCCCATCCTTCTACATGGCTTAAAATCATCCCAGAAATGTCAAAGACTTGTTTCAAAGAAGAATCCACATATTTACATGTGGTATTTTTGACATTTTCACTTTTTGTCATGTGGAAAATTCAATAAGCTTTTCATTGATTTATAATCTGCCCAAATCAGATATATGTGATTAGCTTATCAGTACTCGCAGTCATACATTCATGTATTATCTCAGCCTTAAAATCATGCATCAGATATGCATGCTCAGTATGAATCTTATTAAGGTCAGTCAGGTAGTCATGTTTCTGTTGTTCATGTTCAGTATGAACTTCATCTTATCATTCCTCCTATTTCAATCAGTCACATTCGATGATGTATGTTCTCAATGGGTAGATACTGTAATACCCCATACTTCTACGTTGCTTAAAATCGTCCTAAAAATGGCAAAGACATGTTTTAATGAGGAATCTATATTTATACATGTGCTATTTTCAAGATTTGCACTTTTTGCCATATGGGAAATTCAATAAGCTTTCCATCGATATCAAATCCGACCAAATTAGATATGCATGATCAACTTATTAGTACTCTCTGTCTTATTCGATAACTAATTTTCCCAAGAGGTTATATTGTAATACCCCATACTTATACCTAGCCTAAAATCATTCAAAAAATATCAAAGGCTTGTTCCAAAGAAGAATCCACTTTTATACATGTGGTATTTTCAAGATTTTCACTTTTTTTCATGTGGGAAATTCAATAAGCTTTCAATCAATATTATAATATGCCTAAATAAGATATACGTGATTAACTTATTAGTACTCTAAGTCATACTTTCATGTATCAGTTCATACATAAAATCATGCATGAGATATGCAGTCTCGATGTAAATCTCATTAATGTAAGTCAGCTAGTCATGTTTCAGTTGTTCATGTTCAGTATGAACTTAATCTTATCATTCCTCCCATTTCAATAAGTCTCATTCGATGATGAATGTTCTCAAGGGGTAGATATTGTTATACTCCATACTTTTCTACCTTGCTTAAAATCGTTAAAAAAATGTCAAAAACTTGTTTGAAAGAGGAATCCACATTGATACATGTGGTATTTTCAAGATTTACAATTTTTTAAAGTGGGAAATTCAATAAGCTTTCCATCAATATCAAATCTGACCAAATTAGATATGTGTGATCTACTTATTAGTATTCTCAGTCATATAATCATGTATCAACTCCATTATGAAATCATGCTTCAGATATGACTGCTCAGTATGAATCATCGTAATGTCAGTCAGGTAGTCATGTTTCCATTGTTCATGTTAAGTATAAACTTCAGCTCATCATTTCTCCGATGTCACTTTATCTCATTCGTGGATGAATACTCCCTAGGATGAGATATTTCAATACCGTGTACTTCTATCTAGCTTAAAATCATCCCAAAAATGTCAAAGACTTGTCTCAAAGAAGAATCAACATATATCCATGTGGTATTTTCAAGATTTTCACTTTTTGTTATGTGAGAAATTCAATAAGCTTTTCATCGATATACAATCCGCCCAAATTAGATATGCATGATCAGCTTCTCAGTACTGTCATTCATACATTCATGTATCATCACAGTCTTAAAATCATACATCAGATATACATGCTCAGTATGAATCTCAATAATGTTAGTTAGGTAGTAATGTGTCCGTTGTTCATGTTCCATATAAACTTCTGCTTATCGTTCCTCCCATTTTAATCATTCGTATTTGAGAACTTATATTCCTAAAGGAGAGATATTGTAATACCCCGTACTTCTACCTGGCTTAAAATCATCCCAAAAATGTCAAACATTTATTTCAAAGAAGATTCCACTTTTATAAGTGTGGTATTGTCAAGAATTTTACTTTTTGTCAAATGGGAAATTCAATAAGCTTTTCACCGATATATAATATGCCCAAATCAAATATGCGTGATCAACATATCAGTACTATCAGTCATATATTCAAGTATCATCTCCATCTTAAAATCATGCAACAAATATGCATGCTCAGTATGAATCTCAGTAATATCAGTCAGGTAGTTATGTTTCCATTGTTCATGTTCAGTATGACCTTTAGTTTATCATTTCTCCCATTTTAATCAGTCTTATTCAAGGACGAATGTTCCCAAGGGGGACATATTGTAATACCCTGTACTTCTATGAGGATTAAAATTTTTCCAAAATGTCAAAGAGTTGTTTCATAGAAGAATCAACTTTTATATATGAGGTATTTTAAAGATTTTCACTTTTTGTCATATAGGAAATTCAATAAGCTTTCAATCGATATATAATCTGCCCCAATAAGATATCCGTAATTAGCTTATCCGTACTCTCAATCATACATTCATGTGTTGGCTCAGTATTGAAATAATGCATCCAAAATACATACAGAGTAAGAATTTCATTAATGTCAGTCAGGTAGTCATGTTTCCATTGTTCATGTTCAGTATAAAATTCCACTTTTTGTTCCTCTCATTTCAATCTGTCTTTGTTCCTCTCATTTCAATCTGTCTCATTAGAACTAATTTACCCTAGGGGAGATATTGTAATACCCTATATTTCTACATGGTTTAAAATCATCCCAAAAATGTCAAAGACTTATTCCAAAGAAGAATCCACTTTTATACATGTGGTATTTTAAAGATTTTCACTTTTTGTCATGTGGGTAATTCAATAAGCTTTCAATCAATATCTAATATGCCCAAATAAGATATGCGTGATTAGCTTATTAGTACTCTAAGTCATACTTTCATGTATCAGCATACACACAAAATCATGCATTAGATATGCATGCTCGGTATGAATCTTATTAATGTGAGTCAGGTAGTCATGTTTCGGTTGTACATGTTCAGTATGGACTTCATCTTATATTCCTCCAATTTCAATCAGTCTCATTCGATGATGAATGTTCTCAAGGGGTAGATATTATGATACCCCATACTTCTAACTTGCTTAAAATAGTCCAAAAAATTTCAAAGACTTGTTTGAAAGAGGAATCCACATTTATACATGTGGTATTTTCAAGAATTGCACTATTTTTCATGTGGGAAACTCAACAAGCTTTCCATCGATATCAAATCCGACCAAATTAGATATGCGAGATCAACTTTTTAGTACTCTCAGTCGTACAATCATGTATCAAGTTAGTTATGAAATCATGCTTCTGATATGATTGCTCAGTATGAATCATAGAAATGTCAGTCAACTAGTCACGTTTCCATTGTTCATGTTAAGTATGAACTTCAGCTCATCATTTCTCCCATGTCAATTTGTCTCATTCGAGCATGAATATTCCCTAGGATGAGATATTGTAATACTGTGTACTTGTACCTCAGATAAAATCAACCCAGAAATGTCAAAGACTTGTTTCAAAGAAAATCTACTTTTATACATGTGGTATTTTAAAGATTTTCACTTTTTGTCATGTGGGAAATTCAATAAACTTTTCATCCATATATAATCCGCCCAAATCAGATATACGTGATCACTTTATTAGTACTCGCAGTCATACATTCATGTATTATCTCAGTCTTAAAATCATGCATCAGATATGCATGCTCAGTATGAATCTCAGTAATGTCAGTCAGGTAGTCATGTGGTCGTTGTTCATGTTCACTATAAACTTCAGCTTATCGTTCCTCCCATTTCAATCATTCATATTCGAGGACGAATATTCCTACGGGGGAGATATTGTAATACCCTGTACTTCTACCTAGCTTAAAATCATACCAAAAATGTCAAAGAGTAGTTTCAAAGAATATTCCACTTTTATACATGTAGTATTTTCAAGATTTTCACTTTTTTCACGTGGGAAATTCAATAAGCTTTTCATCGATATATAATCCGACCAAATCAGATATGCGTGATCAGTATATCAGTACTATCAGTCATATATTCAAGTATTATCTCCATCTGAAAATCATGCATCAAATATACATGCTCAGTATGAATATCTGCAATGTCAGTCAAGTAGTCACGTATCCATTGTTCATGTTAAGTATGAACTTCAGCTCATCATTTCTCCCATGTTAATTTGTCTCATTCGAGCATGAATATTCCCAAGGATGAGATATTGTAATACTGTGTACTTCTACCTCAGATAAAATTATCCCAAAAATGTCAAAGACTTGTTTCAAAGAACAATCTACTTTTATACATGTGGTAATTTCAAGATTTTTACTTTTTGTCATGTGGGTAATTTAATAAGCTTTTCATCAATATATAATCTGCCCAAATCAGATATGCGTGATCACCTTATCAGTACTCTCAGTCATACATTCATATATCATCTCAGTCTTAAAATCATGCATCAGATATGCATGCTCAGTATGAATCTCAGTAATGTCAGTCAGGTAGTAATGTGTCCGTTGTTCATGTTCACTATAAACTTCAGCTTATCATTCCTCCCATTTCAATCATTCATATTCGAGGACGAATATTCCTACGGGTGAGATATTGTAATACCCTGTACTTCTACCTGGCTTAAAATCATACCAAAAATGTCAAAGAGTAGTTTCAAAGAAGATTCCACTTTTATACATGTTGTATTTTCAAGATTTTCACTTTTTTTCATGTGGGAAATTCAATAAGCTTTTCATCGATATATAATCCGCCCAAATCAGATATGCGTGATCAGCATATCAGTACTATCAGTCATATATTCAAGTATCATCTCCATCTTAAAATCATGCATCAAATATGCATGCTCAGTATGAATCTCAGCAATGTCAGTCAGGTAGTCATGTTTCCATTGTTCATGTTCAGTATGAACTTCAGTTTATCGTTTCTCCCATTTTAATCAGTCTTATTCGAGGACTAACGCACTAAAGGGGGAGATGTTGTAATACCCCGTACTTCTACCTGGATTAAAATCATTCCAAAAATGTCAAAGAGTTGTTTCATAGAAGAAT
>NW_025831777.1:0-2529 GCF_002878395.1 Capsicum annuum | reverse complement strand
TATCACTACATGTTTTTATGTTTTAGTTTGACTAGGTAAAGAAGGATATTGAATATTGATTGGTTTGCTAGAGGGAACGTCAACAAAGGCTTGTAAAATTATGATGTGATTCTGTATTTCTTTTGGTATTTATTTTCATACGATTAAAGTTAAAACTTCTAAGAAGGATGATTTTGTTGTATTTTTTCCTTTTATACTTTTTTGTGTATTCTTTTTATGAGGTCCTTGTAACCTATTTGTTTGTGACTTTCTAATTATCTCAACTTTTTTTTTTGTTATGAGATCAAATTTGTTATATATGAAAAGGAAAGTAAGACAAATAAATTAAAATGAAGGAAATATTACGTTTTAGAGTAAGAAATCTAAGCAATGCAAGTCCAACACAAACACTATATGTTCTTCTCATTAATGTGTACTAATTCAATAGTAGCTATTTAAAATAACTTATAATAATATGCTAACATGCAAAAGTTCTTTTGATACTTTATAAAAATGTACTTTTAATTATTTGGATGTTACCTTCATATTAATTTTTATTCTCATTAAATGATGTTCGACAAATTAATAAGAGTTAATTTTGAACAACTTACAACTCCTATAACGCTACAAGGTATTGATTATTATTTTGTACAGGGGACTAAAAAATTCTAAAACATCTCTTAGTTTACTAACAATACAACTCCTATAACGCAACAAGGTATTGATTATTATTTTGTACAGGGGACTAAAAAATTACGAAACATCTCTTGGTTTACTAACAACAAAATGTCTTAGCCTTATTCTCCTAAATAAATGTGGAAAAAAAGATCATAATTTGCTCCTTTTAAGTTTAACTGTTGAATACTACTAATATGATATTAATTTGAAGGGTAACTAAAGCAATAAAAGATGAATGAGTCAAGAAAGATTTGTACGGTTAAAATAATGTAACATATTTTATATATGCCAATTAGTGGCTCGAAATTCTCTTCAACTTCCATTTTTTGATCAGTATTGTGTTCTCGCCTCTCGGTAACCATCGTAACCAAAGAAAATTAATTTTACTACATGGAAATTTTCCATTAAAGTTCCACCATTATAGTACTCTCAGATTATGCAAAAGTCAAAGTTTTTTTGGAGGATTAAAATGTTAAATTTAGAGGAAAAAATTAAGTGGTAAAATATTTTTTTTAATATTTTTATCTTTATGACTGCGTAAACCGCTGATAAGTTTACTAGAACTAAGCAAGCATAACTTTAAATCTTTAAATAAACATAACTCCCAATCTAATTTTATTCATAAAATATTAAAGTTTACTACACATTACAAATCAAAAATAGGAATATTGAATCTTTTATATAAGTGTTGCTTCTTATTTATTCTAAATGATTGGGTTTTAAAATTCTAAAAATAAATTTTAAAACATCAACCTAAGAACATGATTTTTAAAGACTATTAAAGTGATTAACAATAATTGGATCTTTACTTTCTTCTATATTCTAAGGTAACTTGCTAGAGAATAAATCCTAGATGGCATGAACAGTTTGTTTGGATTAGCTGAAATAAAGAAATTTTTAAGTATAACTGTGTAACGCCTCGAGACTATCCTTGAACGTCACACAGTGATTAGGACTATAATTAGCCCCAAAGATAACTCATGGTATGTTCTTATCACTGAATCAAGACAAATTTATTTAAAACATGAATGGAAGCTTAAACTTAATACCCTGAATTCATTTGGATAAATAATCTCAATAAAGAAATGAGAAATAAATATAAACTAAAACCTACAAATATTTGAAATCAACTGACAAGTCTTGACAAGCCTCTAAACACTTAAGAACCACTAAGACAGATCCCAGCTACTCTGAAAGGAAAATATATTGTCTGAGCATAATCATAACTGAACTTCTGGAAGCAAACATAATCTTGGTTCTCAGAACATGAGGACTCACTATTGACGAGAGGTAGGATTTAGTGATCGCGGTTAATCGTGCTGCTGAGGATGAACAACAGAACCTATATTATGAAAAATATAGGCACACAAACATATATGTGGTCAGTACTTCTGAAATGTACTGAGTATATGGGAGGTGCATGCAATAAGTAAAACTGGTATATATCATAAAATAAAAGATGCATGCCAAGTTCATGAATAAAATTGAAACTGAAATATACAAAAACATACACAATAAAGCATAAACTAGTAAAGTTAGTGAGTCATTACACTAATTTCTGAAATCAATGCTTCTGTGGGAGATTCTTACAACTGACATAAATCATGTGAACACGCATGGAGTCCAAAGTCTGAACCACATTGAGAAGAGTTTCTCTATACTTTGCCATCGATACAGAATCATGACTAGAGTGATTATTAAGCTAGCCAATTTGGGAAAGAGAGACACTCTCCAATGAGGAACTCTTTTCCTCTCTGGTCGAACGTAGTTTCTAAAAATTTGGGTGCACTGAACCCTCATCCCGTTGGCGCTTAATACTACTCCCAAAGTATACTATTGCTCATAATATATATGAAATTCACCGTAAAGTAA
>NW_025831776.1:0-1891 GCF_002878395.1 Capsicum annuum | reverse complement strand
CAATACCAACTCCTCCCCTCAAGGAAGAATTCAAATTCATTACCACTCAAGTAATGCCAATTATTGCTTTAGATAAGGAATATGAAGGATATCCATTAGATCAGCTAATCAAGCCGGTCTACAATGATAAAAATTTCGTGGATACTGAAAACCCACTCAAAACAAGAAGATATTATGAAGCCATCCTTGTAGACACTGATTCTATTGAGGTCGAGCATTCTATGAATGAGCGGAATCCGAAATATATTGATTATTCTAGATTCACCATTAAAAGAGTATTAACACCTTTCAACTGGTTCGCAGATCACCTGCATACACCAATTGCACTATCTATGCCCCATAGGCCACAAACATATAATTGGTACAACTATAAGTCGGCATGGTTCAATTTTTTATATGTCAGACCAGAACACACCTGATTTATTAAATATTGTTCAGCTATGGTAGATGCCATTATTCCTAGATGGTTCTATGAATGGTGGATATATTTTGGAGGGATTAAAGAAATCCTTCCCCAACAGTTCATAAATCGATTCACTGATTTATGCTCAAAAGAAGGGTGTGTAACCCTCCCAGAACATATTCAGATGTGCAAATTCTTCATCAAAAAGCGAGTCTCCTACATTATTTCTTGGAACTTCGCTAAAGGAGAGCAAGACCAAATCAAATATTTATCTAAAGAGATGAAAGTCAAAGGCTGGACCCCCAAGCTAGTAGCTCCGAAAACTCCAGACAAAGAGAAAACGAAAGCATCCTCAACCAGTGCTTCACAAAATAAGAAGGCACTAAAAGAAAAACTAAAGAAGGCTTTACAAGATATGGACAGCCAAGAAACCAATGAAGAAGAAGTGTTACAACTTCTAGAAGAAGCTTCCTCCACAGGAAGTAGTGATAACAATGGTGATATGCTAAATCCTAAAGGGATAGCTATGGCCTATTTGGACCCCTATTAAGAATAGGGAAATGACTCTTCGAAGAGTAGAGGTTCAAAGAACCGGAATTACTTTTTGAAAGGGCATTTTACTATTCCTAATTGGAATCCGTAGGACCAGATTCTTTTCCAAAGACAAAAGGACAAAGCATTCAATCATCTTTTCATAAAAGCTAAATGGAATTCGTACGACCAGATGCTTTCTAAAAGCAAAAGGACAAAGCATTCAATCATCTTTTCAAAAGCTAAAAACATCAGCACTAAGAAATAATCTTAGCCTTACAATTGTATGCATTAGATTTACTGTATTATCTCTCTCTTGTCTATATACGACTTGTTGTAATATTAGAGAAGGCATCAGAAAAATTTCCTAGACAAGAAATATTTCCGCCTGCCTACGCTCTTCTCTTGTAATGTTTTAAAAGATTGAATAAAATCTTGTAAGTTTTTAAATTATTTCCTCTCTTTTAATATTTCTTTTATTATTCGCTAATATTTCCTTTATTATTCTCTAAGATCCGTTTATTGGTATCAGAGCCATGTTGGCAGTATATGCACTTAGCATGAGCAGCTAAGTACATATATTGTCTAGAGCATGGGAAAACTAATTTCATAAAATATACCTATTACTTTAATTTATTGGTGATAATACTTTTAAATAGATTATTTTAATATATCTTGTCCTATAATAATCTTTCTAAAGTATGGGGTATTCGTTTTCTCTAAGTGTTTGAAGTATCCGATTAATCTCCGGTTTTGGACGTTGGTCAGCCTGAAAAGTGTGGTCTCAGCTTAGGTAAGCATTCGACCTTATTGGTGGTCCCGTCGCTAAGATAACATTAAGAGAAAACTATTGTAACAGCCATTAAGACTTGCTAGATCCCATAGGACGTAGATGTATTGATATAATCTATTATAGGTAGAATCATCAATGATTATTGTTGTTTGCTATCTTACGTG
>NW_025831775.1:0-1885 GCF_002878395.1 Capsicum annuum | reverse complement strand
TAAGGTACGTGTTTCTAGGTAGTGGGAATACACTACCTGTGATTATTACTGATGATCTGGGTGAGAAACAGGTAAAAGCTCTCATCTCTATTCTTAAGAGATATAAGAGGGCTATTGGTTAGACGATTACAGACCATCGGTATCCCTCCTAGTATATGTACACATAAGATTCAACTAGACAAGGATTATTTTCCAACTATTGAGCATCAACGTCATCTAAACCCACCTATACAATAGGTGGTAAAGAAAGAAATCATTAAGTGGCTAGATGCATGATTAGTATATCCCATTTCAGACAGTAAATGGGTGAGTCCTGCTTTGTTCCATCATTCGGGGACGAATGATCTAAGTAGGGAAGAATTGAAACACCTTAAGTTTGACCCTTAATGATTTCCTAGATTTTGAACTCTTTGACCATCACCAGTTATATAATAAGGGTACGACTTAGTAGCCTAAGCCATTTGATAATTAGTATGTGGTAGGTCATTCACTGTCCAAGGTATGACTGGACTCCGTACGAGTCATATGGAGATGGTACGAGTGGTGTAGTCCAATTCATATGTTGTCCAGTGTCCAACCCCTTGGATTCTGTCTTGGATACGATTTGAGAGTACTAGTCATATGATATGGGTACGATTTGGGAAAGAGGAGTCGTATGGTGGATAATGTGTGACGTCCTACATTTAATTTAGGGTATGAGTGGTGGTTGCCACTCGTATATTTTGTGTATGAGTTAGGGGGGGTGTCGTACCTTCCTGCGGTGATTTTTATAATTTAAGTTGGTGGCATGCTGTATTTTTCCCCTCTTAACCTCTTTAGACCCACTGACTTAAAACACTTTTGGGACTTCATTTACCCTAGTATTCTCAATCAAATACACTTTAAACACTCTCAAATCTCTCTCAAGATCTTGGGTTAAGATGAGGCTAAGGTTTGCTTTAAGGTGGTTAATTCAGGCTCTCAATGGTTGTTTATCTCTGTACTCTTTGGTATCTAAGGTAGATAACTCCTCCCTTATTGTTAGTTCAACTAAATTGATGTTATAATGAATGGTTTTCAATTTGATTTTGAATTATATGATGGGGGTTTTGGTTGTTAATGGATCAATATTGTTTTCCCATGTTTTCTTATGGTTTTCAGGTTAAAATTGTGGAATTGAACATGTGGTTTCATATGAATGGTCAATCGGTTCTTGGTTTAGGTTTTTGAAACTATATTCCCTCAACATGTTCGTTAAAATGGCTATGAGAATGGTTTTAACACATTAATTGAATTATATTAAAACTATTGCATTGCATAATATGATAGTGGAACATAAATTGGTTGAAATGGTTTTAAATGGTTTGGTAAGGGCTTGATGGCCATGGTTTTGGTAAATTGGAAATCATGTAGGTTACATGGGAATCCCCTATGTGTTGAATAATGACATTGCTTGCAAGTTATAGTCGGTATGACGATACCACGTCATAAAGCCTTGGTTAATAACTTGTGGAATTGGTTGGTTGGTTATGTGATAATGGTTTTAATTGTGCAATAATAGTGGATTGTGATAGCTTACCGTGAAGGTGTGAGTCTGATGGACGACACTGGAAACTCATGTTTGCCAACGTAACCAAAGTATGTAAAAATATCCATGACATGAAATAGAGCCTTCTGGAATATGGAAACGAACCACTTCAATCTAACCGAGCTGATCCCAAATCCGATCACTAAGCAGGAGGAGTAGAATGACATATTCCTACATCACGTGGGGATACAACCACACAAAAAAGGGTTAGCGGGTGAACCCTAGCAAGTACTCAGGATAAAGATAAAATAATGCGAACCTTTAATAACAAGTAAACCAACCATATGCATCCATAACCATACATACATATATATAACC
>NW_025831774.1:0-2691 GCF_002878395.1 Capsicum annuum | reverse complement strand
ATCATAACTCATTAGTTCATCCTCCCACACATCGTTACCACTTCTATATATGTAAATTATACTCCTAACCCTACAAGAATTAACCAGAAGGTGAACCCACATTAACAATCCTTAATAACATAATACTTTCGTTAATAACATATACTTTTCCAACACAATGGAATACCATCAAGAACTCCTTTCCTACTTTAAGCATATCACAATTCACCTTAACTAATAACTCCTTCTCTACCTTTCACTATGAAACCTACACTACATTCATTACCCCTTATTTAACACATAAGGACAAATCACCTCAATCCTACTTAAAAACAAACATAGCTCCATCAATTTTCCCTTAACTAAATGATAACCCCACCTTTTCTTATTATTAAACCTATAAAACCATACTTCCAAATCTTATGATGTTCTATTACTTATGAATCATAACACCCTAAGTTACTCTACCCCTTAATAAAAAATATATTTAATACCCTATGCACATGCTCTCTCCTTTCATGAGTGCTATCTATAATGAAGGGCAAAAGAGAAACCGGATTGCATAGCATATTCTATATTAATTACACAATTCATATGTATTAGAACATAAACTTGAAAATTGAAGGATTTTAAACATACTAGCGGGCTCTTGTAAACCTCCTTTATGCGATTTCTGAAGTTACTGATAGTAAATTTGAGAGCATCATCTCAAGAGGATTAAAATATACTACTCATATTATCTCAAGAGTAACTCATAGATGGAGAATTATGGTGTAACACACGAAGTGACACAAGTTTTTGAGAGACCAACTTTACTGCATGATCTAGAGCATGAAGAAGGGATCTATTTCTTAAATGACCAATAGCCTCTTAAACAAAGTACAAACGTCTCTGTACCGTTCCGCAAGACTCTGCTAGATATGGCTTCACAGACACCCTAGGACTCTTAAGCTCTGTGCTCTAATACTAGGTTTGTAATGTTCGAAACTACCCTCTTGATGCCACACAATGCTTAGAACCACATGTGATCCTAAGCTAAACCATGAGATTTGCAGAACTTATGAGAAATTGAATAAAATACATAAAATTGGAAGTAGTAAGCATAAGAAATGTCTTTAGCTGAACATATTCAATAAAAATTGTTTAAAATAGTTATACTGTGGTTACACAAAACAAAAATTGTCCCGACATGTCCCAATTATTATTGGTATTTGTTTGTTTAGAGACATTTGTGGATTATTGTGGGCATCAGATTGGTTGTTGAACTTATAGACTTCTTTGTTTCTGAATCATATTCTACTATCTTATTGTATGTTGGTATTTCGTTGTTATCACGTATTGAAATCTAGTTGACTAGGCCATGAGGGTGGTCTCCAATCTACGGTGGACTTGAGATGCTTGTCATGTTCAGGCCCTAGTTCAGATCGTGAAACTTATCACTTTGGGTACACCCCTACATCATATCAATACGATCATACTTAATTGCAAAAAAATGAACTTCTTGCATACATAATTCGAAACTAACCAGCTCACCTTCCTTATATCTAGCTTCACTATCTTAATCAATCATTATTCCCACCATGATGATCATCTACTGTTCAAACATAGTGTCTAATTAACCACATACCTTCGCACACTATTTTTGCTTGGAAGATATAAAATAAAACATCAAGAAACACCTGTCCACTATAACCTGATAAAAACAATGATTTATCATAATCTTATGGTCTGTCTTATCATAACTCATTAGTTTATCCTCCCACACATTGTTACTACTTCTATATATATAAATTATACTCCTAACCCTACAAGAATTAACCAGAAGGAGAACCCACATTTACAATCCTTAATGACATAATACTTTCGTTAATAACATATACTTTTCCAACACAATGGAATACCGTCAAGAACTCCTTTCCTACTTTTAGCATATCACAATTCACCTTAACTAATAACTCCTTCTCTACCTTTCACTATAAAACCTACACTACATTCACTACCCCTTATTTAACTCATAAGGACAAATCACCTCAATCCTACTTAAAAACAAACATAGATCCATCAATTTTCCCTTAACTAAATGATAACCCCACCTTTTCTTATTATTAAACCTATAAATCCATACTTCCAACTCTTATGATGTTCTATTACTTGTGAATCAAAACACCCTAAGTTACTCTACCCCTTAATAAAAAATATATTTAATACCCTATGCACATGCTCTCTCATTTCATGAGTGCAATCTGTAATGAAGGGCTAAAGAGAAATCTGATTGCATAGAATATTCTATATTAACTACACAATTCATATGGATTAGAACATTAACTTTAAAATTGATGGATTTTAAACATACTAGCGGGCTCCTCTAAACCTCCTTTATGCGATTTCTGAAGTTACTGATTGTAATTTTGAGCTCATCATCGCGAGATGATTAAAATATACTACTCATATTATCGCAAGAGTAACTCATAGATGGAGAATTATGGTGTAACACACGAAGTGACAGAAGTTTTTGAGAGAACAACTTTACTGCATGATCTAGAGCATGAAGAAGGGATCTATTTCTTAAATGACCAATAGCCTTTAAAATAAAGTACAAACGTCTCTGTACCGTTCTGCAAGACTCTGCTAGATATGGCTTCACAGATACCCTAGGACTCTTAAGCTCTGTGCTCTAATACTAGGTTTGTAATGTCCGAGACTACCCTCTTG
>NW_025831773.1:0-1051 GCF_002878395.1 Capsicum annuum | reverse complement strand
GAGTTTGAGGGGGGATGTTAGCCCATATGTTATTGGGCCTTTAGTTGATGGACCTTTAGGTTATTGGCTATGTATATATAGCCTACTTTTGTTTAGTTAGTCTTAGGCTTTTCAGATTATATTGTAAAACCTTAGCCTTTCTTCCTTTCAATAAAGTTCTATTAACAGTATTTTCTAATACTTGTCCCAGGAATAGTTAAAGCAGCGAGCTGATGATCTTACTGAGTTATATTTGCATATAGCTCACTCCTTACTTACATGTCTACAGATACCGTTGCGGAGGGAGAGATTAGTGGCTGACGGTTCTTACGCGCGAATTCCATTGCTGAGGTGAACCTTCCCAATTGGTCGTGAAGACTGTCATTCAGCGTTAGATCTTTTAGATTACATTTATTTTCGTTGGGTTTGCATGCCCGAAAGTTGAACTCATGTAACTCTATTTAGATGCTCCATGAACTTAGAGTGAGACTTGGGTTAGAGATTTGATATCTAAACTACTGCCATTTTCATAGAACTCTAAGTGGTATCTTGTTGGATAGTTACTCTGTGTTAATGATTATTTTATGCATGCAGGGTTGTATATGTGTGTTTGTAGATCATGTGAATGTATGAAAAATTGATTCTCCTGACAAGTGGTGTTAGCGGGATCCAGTCACATCTAAGGATTATTTTGGGACGTCACAAAGTTGGTATCAGATCCTAGGTTTTAGGTCCCGGGTCATGGAGCAGTGTTTAGTAGATTCTTGTTCATTGGTATATAGGCGCCCATACTTATGAACTTAAGGCTACGGAACATCTAGGAAGTTTTTCCCTTTTTATTCATTATTCGTGCGTTGAGTTGGATTAAGTCTAACCTTTAAATATTGTTTCGCAGATGGTTAAGAGACGTGGTTCTTCCTCTGCTAGTCGGTTTAATGCACCTACTGGATGTGGTACTGGACATTGTTCTACCCGTTGTAGTGGTCAAGTTGGGTCTCATCCAACCAGGCCTCAAACTAAGGCACAGACTAATCCTCAGCATGGAGTTAGGAGTGAGGGCCAGCCCCAAGTT
>NW_025831772.1:0-1149 GCF_002878395.1 Capsicum annuum | reverse complement strand
TATGGCCAACAAGAATACCGAGTTAGTTGTCACTAATCAGATAGGGAGTTCGGGGAATGAGAATGTAGGAGATAATGAAGAGATTCAGAAATTAAGGTGGCAAATAATAGAAATGCATCGAGCTTGGGCTAATGGGTTGCCGCCTCCTCCAGTTCCCATTGATAATCTAGAATATCTTTCTAGCTTGCCTCCCGTGTCACATGCACAATTTTCCATTTTTGTTGATATGCCACAATATGCATCAGGAACGACTCTGGGGCAACAATATCCAACCACTTCCAAGGTTCATTTTCTCACTCCCCAATCCAAGACTACCATATACTCGGCTCCAGCTGCTGTTCATGCTTTTGCGGCGCCACCCACACTTGAAGCTCCTACTTTTGATGTTCATCCACAAGTTGTGCCTCTATACTCTACAAGAGAGCCTGTATTGAATATTTTTAGTGATCAGCATTATGCTCTCGAGCCCACATTTAAGTTGACTGGTCCTTACGATTGCCCTCAACCGCCTGAATTTCCTCCTAACACTGAGAAGCCTGTTATGACAGAAGAACAAGAGGAAATAGCCATAAAATTGAGAAGTTTGGAACTGACTATGAAAAACTTGTAAGGACTTGGGGGGTACAAAAGTGTCTCATATAAAGATCTGTGCATGTTTCCAGGTGTACATCTTCCTCTTGATTTTAAAATGCCGAAGTTTGAGAAGTATGATGGACATGGTGATCCTGTAGCACATTTGAGATGCTATTGCAACCAGCTAAGGGGCTCTAGAGGGAAGGAAGAACTACTCATGGCTTATTTCGGGGAGAGTTTTTCAAGCCTAGCTTCGGAATGATTTGTTGATCAAGATATTGACAAGTGGATTAGTTGGGATGACCTAGCTAATTTGTGCAACAATTTCAATACAATGTGGAGTTGATACCTAATGAAAAATCCCTAACTGGTATAAAAAAGAAGAATACTGAGAGTTTCAAGGAGTATGCGATCAGATGGTGCGAACAAGCTGCTAGAGTAAAACCGCCAATAAAATAAAGCAAGATAGTGGAGGTTTTTATTAAAGTGCAAGATGAAACATATTATCAACACTTGTTACCTACATTAGGCAAGCCATTTATTGAGGTCCTCAAAATGGGGGAGATGATAGAGGAT
>NW_025831771.1:0-2333 GCF_002878395.1 Capsicum annuum | reverse complement strand
ATTATAACAAATAAAAGATAAGCATAATAAGTTCTTAAATTACAAAAATTTTAAACATATGAAAGTAGTTAAAGGCTAGAAATCTCATTCATTCCTCTAACCATTTATGAATGCTTGTTATGATTTTGAAATCATCTGAATCAAATTCATGCATAGAGTATGTCTTTGTTTAGGCTTTTTAAATTTGAGGACTTTGGTCAACTAAGACTTTTTTTGGCAGTAACCATTTTGTAAATGTTGAGCTTCTTTAGATAAACATTGTAATACCCTGTGTATTTTTAGCTTAATTCAGCTCTTAGTGCTTACTTAAGACACTTAAAACCTAAAGTAGAACTGAGTTTTAAGACTTAGTCATTTCAAAAATTTCTAAACTTTGATGATTTCATTCCCGACCTTCTCAACCTTAGAATGTCGATTTTAAAATTGATTCATGATCAGGGTTGTCAAAGGTACATCATGAGTGAGTTTCAAAATTTTTATACAAGCGTAAGGATTAGCGTGTGACACACACTCCAGTCAACCCCTAGGGAGAATGCAATAGAGCATACAGCGCACGCTCTATTCTGGAGCTCCAAAGCATGCAACGCATGATCCATAGCACTCTCCTAAATTTTTTTGCTTTTGATTCCACATATTGGAAGACAATAAAGTCTTTTGTCTTACATCAAAACTATCCTAAATACATAATTTCAGCCCTAAATAGCATAGATACATCATTATTCACCTTTATCCGCTCATGAACAAACCCTAGCTCTTCAACATTCAAGGTTAATTCTCAAAAAACCCACCAAAAACTTCATAAATTCTTCAAGCAGGGTATGTTAGATGTTGATTCATGAACCCTTTTCATCCATCGAGTTTTGGATCCCAATTTTCAAGTTCAATTATGATATTAACATGTATTTATGAATTTTGTCCATGAATTTCCAGGAATTTTGGCTTTATACCATATTTATAAGTGTTTTTGTTGGGATTAGTTCTTGACATGTTTGAAGAATGAAAATTTCATGTTGAAATCCCTAACCTATGATTTTATTATTGATGTTATGTTACTATCATGTGTATTAAACTAATTCCATGCTTTAACTCACGACCCCCATGTGTTTGATGAAATGCCTCATAGATGAATTTTGAACAATGACTATTTATGATGTTCTCCAAGTTATATTATGGTTTCAAATGCTCTCATGTGTTCTTATTGATATTAATATCGAGTCCTGGGGGTTATGAATACCCAAAAACTTACTTTTTTGCTTAGTTTAAATACTTTCAGAAGGGGTTTCGAATACAATAGAGCATTATCAGTTTAGCTATTACATCATGTGAGTAAGCTCAGTTTAGTCCAGTAATTAGAGTCAGTATAGTTGGGAGTGTGATTTAGCACCGAGCAAATCCAGGAATGGGGCTCACCTACTAGTTGAGGGTGTAACCTTTAGTAGCAGCCCCTGCATTCTAGAACTACGTAGCCAACGTAGGTTGAGATGTTAACCTACCATTTGAGGGTTGATACATATCTCATTAGGGCCCTGACAGTTGAGGGTGACCCTTAGTACTTCAAGAAAATAGTTCAGTGGACCCACATAGCCATTGTTAGTACCCGTGGTATGGTACCAATATCCTTCCAGCTGGGGTTACCGGTTGAACCCCTTTTAACTTATTTTGTGGTACGTCAGTTAGATGATAGCTCCTATAGTTTTAGTCCACTGATCAGTCCAGTACTTAATTTCAAGTTTGCTTGACCATGGCATATAATCACTAGTTGTGCAGTATCAGTATTTCAGTATGTCAGTTTACAGACTATCCCAGTTTCATGTTATATGCTTGGTTATGCATTCTCAAATTTTATAGCTTTCATACATGCTATGCATCAATTATCTTATTCCATACTTACAGTTAGTTTTTATTCATGCACATGAACTATGTATATCAGCTTAACCCCATTTAGCATACCAGTATATTCAAAGTACTGACCGCATTCTCGTTTCTTGTGCTATGATATCTCATATCATAGGTTTGGACGCTCATGTTCTTGACCGTAACTAGGCACTCCAGTGCATCTGAAGTAGTAGAAGTGGTGAGTCCTCATGTTCTGAGGACTATTTATGTCTATTTTAGTTCAAGTCAATAGTCAGTCGGAGTTAGTTGGGGACCTGCCCCATCAACTCCTTAGTCAGCTAGTTAGAGGCTTTCTGATATTTCCAGTCAGTTATTCAGTTATTAGATGTTATTGATAGTATTACAATATTATTTTAAGATAGATATTTTTAGTATTTCAATTCCATATTGTTTTCATATTTTAAACCTTATCCTATTTTTAGCTAAGTTATGCACAT
>NW_025831770.1:0-3733 GCF_002878395.1 Capsicum annuum | reverse complement strand
TTGTAGCCTTAAGCACCGTGTGATGCCTCGGGACCCAGTCTCGGGGCGTTATAATAATTCAGTCTGTAATTCAGTTTAACAGTTAGGCAGACAAGTTACTGTGGTTTTTCTACCTTTTCATCCAGTCCTACTATCCGAAGTCTCATGTGTATGGCCATCCCCAAGAGATAATCTATTCCATCCATATAAATTATGAATTCAGTTCATTCCAAACATCATGTTTCAGATTCATCTACTTAGTCATGACTTAGTTCATAAGAGTTTAGAGCATAATTTCAAATGCTTTCAAGTATTTTAGCTCAGGCAGTACAGTACCCTGGTACGATCTAAGTCATGTTGCCTCATGATTCGTACTTGCATAAGTTATCAATTCTCAATTCAATATGAATGATTAGATCATGAAAACTCTAAGGAAATCCTAAACTCTCAGCATGAATCAACTCCTTGAAGCAAGTAAAGTCAAGTTAACTCAGAATTCAGTTTCATGATAGAAGTTTAAATGTTTCAGATCAGTCATGTCCTTTCTTAGAAGGCACATCATGTCCACATTATTCCATGCCTTTAAGCTTCAACAAGTTCCTACCCATCATTCGGGGACGAATGATCCCAAGGGGGATATAATGTAACACCCCGCATTTTCAAGCTAGAAATATGTAATACCCCAAAGTTATTCTAGCTAAATTTCATCCTTAAAGTATCAAGCATTGTCTTCTAGAATGATTTATATTTATTTTCCTATGGAATTCCTTATATTTCAACTTTTCATTATGTGAATGAGTGAATAAGCTTTCCATCGATATAAGATTCGTCCAAAACGGACACTCGGTGAAGAAATTATGGTTATTTTAAGTTCCAGTCGTAAAACATCGTCATTCTGGAGTTTAGCGCGTCGCGGAGAGGGTTTAATTAGCAATTGTCAAATTCCAGTGGGACCTTATGATAGTGGCACGTCGCGAAGGATCCCATTTTCTCATTCGTCAATTTTCAGTGAGCCACCATGATGTGGCGCGTTGCGGTGGCCCATAAAATCGGGTTCCCAGTTTAATTTTTTTCAGCTTCATTTGGAAGTTAACAAGGGTAATTTGGACTTTTTCCAAGACTCTTAAAATGTACAAACAGTAGATTAAGACCTCTACAAGCATAATATACGACATTCTCAAGTTTTTCTCAAAACAAAAACCCTAGTTCATATACTTCTTCTCCAAGAAACTCAAAATTCAACCGTGGATTTTCAAAATTGATTGAAGATTTGGAATCCCCAAACCATAGGCTTCAAGAATCACCTACTTTAAGGTGCGTGGGGTTTATCCTAAAACTACATGGGCTTGTTGAAAATACTCAATTATGATTTAAAGATCATCAAGTATGAATTTGTTAAAAGGGGTTTTGAAAACCATGATTTTATTATGCTTTATGCATGTTTAATGATATTGTTGGTTTGGCCTTTAGGCCTTATCCCCTTAAATTGATTTACACATATAAGTATATGTATGAAACTTGAAACCAAAGATTTGATTGAGAGCACAAATAATGGAATCCCTCTCTTATGATAACCTTATGTTTATGATCTTATGGTGATTGATCGAAAAGCATGAATCATGGTTTGAAATTTATTTTCTCAATATCATAGAATTTGGGCATGATTTAGAGACAATGAGAGGGAGATTCTTGATATAATTATGTTTTTTGTATTAAAGAGAAAGATTTGCATGAGATTGGGTAATTTGACATGGCCACCTTGTATTGTTGAAATGTTGACAAGGAAATTTTCTTGCTTGGGTTTACATGAGTTTTAAAGAAAGAGTTTCTTGAATTGTTTTACTGATATGGTGGTCCCAAACTTATGTCTTAAAGACAAATTTATAATAAGCTAATAATGGCTTAGAGATGTGACTTGCAGGTCAATGGTATGACGATACCATAAGTATGTATGCCATAACAGAGTAAGAGATTTTAGAGTATATTTTCAGAATATGTTCTCAGAAAATGCATGATTTTAAAAGAGTTAAAAATGGGATTAAAGAGGGTTAGGTGGTTACCCGAAGAGGGCTTGAGTTCAAGTAACTCTTAGCCTGAAATCGTATTTGCCGATACGGGTATATTGTAATTGTACGCTGGCGACAGCTGTGTGGCGTAGTAGATTCAGAGACTCTGACCCTTGCGGCACACTTGGGTTGGGGGCTTGGCTGCCGAGTTAATGGAAGTTTCCATATAGCCTGTGGAATTCAGATAGGGTATACCACCTAGCGCAGAAGTTAAACAAAGAGTGTCACAGAGTTCAAATGGTTTTACAGAGTCCTTTAAAAATGCCCATGCGATTTCTTACTATGTGATATATTTATGAACTGTACTCAAATGCTCTCATATATATTGAATATAAATGATTATTTTGGATTTGCTCTGCATACCAGTACATCTGTATTGACCCCCCTCCCCCTACCTCTCAGGTTCTGAGGCTCAGTCTGGGGATCTTGATAAGCAGTAGACATTTCGGACAACAGCACGGAGTTAAGTGGTGAGCCTTCTATATTCCAGAAGGCCTAATGTCTTTTATTTATTTGTCATGTCTACAATTTTGGTCTACTGGGGGCCTTGTCCCAGTTTTCAGACATTTGTTATTAGTTATGTAGTAGAGATTTCACAGACGGTTTTCAGATGTTGATAGACGGTTTTGGATTTCATTTTCCACTATTAATTTATATCAGACTTATGACCATGATTCCATTGTATGTTGTATTTCTGCATTCTTTTTATTATATGAACGATGTGCATGATCACCAGTTATAGAAGGGCATTTCGGGCCTTCATGGTTCGGGATGCTCGTCAGGGCTAAGGTCCGGGTTCGGGTCGTGACACAACCATACCGCCATAAGCCGATGTGACACACAAGTAATGAAAATAAACACAATTAATCTATAACTGCGCTGATCCCCATAAATCATGATAGTCATCCAGATGTGCATCGGATTCGAACCGATACCAGTGGGTAGTAACGAGAGGACACGTGCTGGATTCGAACCAGACATAGTGGGTAATAATGATAGGCCACATATATAGAACTCATAATCAGATGCCGGACTTGAACCGGAACTCATAGTAACCATAACAATCAAATGTCGGATTCGAACCGGAACTCATAGTAACCATAACAATCAAATGCCGAACTCGAACCGGAACTCATAGTAACCATAACAATCAAATGCCAGACTCAAACCGGAACTCATAGTAACCATACCCACCCATAATATTAAAATCCATACCTTATTATAACAATGTCAGCGTCTAAATAATCATCCATCATTCTTACTTAAAAAGGAATAAATTAAAGGTTTTGCAATTTAATTTTACGTCCCAAAGTAATAGATGTTACATTATATTAAAAGATCATTTTTCCAAAAATTTATCAAAACGGATCCTAATCCGCATAAATAAGACAATTTATATATACCAAAAAATACGCATCTACAAGGATTTATCCAAAGCTAATATAGTAGTTAACATTTTCAGTAAATAAGCTCAATCTGAAGATAGGATAAACCTAACTTACCTGGACGCCAAAGCTAGAATATCTTTCTACGAAGCCTTCAAATAATGCTGTTAGCCCATATGTTATTGGGCCTTTAGTTTATGGACCTTTAGGTTATTGGCTATGTATATATAGCCTACTCTTGTTTTAGTTAGTTTTATGCTTTTCAGATTATATTGTAAACCTTAGCCTTTCTTCCCTTCAATA
>NW_025831769.1:0-2395 GCF_002878395.1 Capsicum annuum | reverse complement strand
ACTCATAGGAGTTAAAGAAGTTAGAGAAAACTATAAGAGCGATAGATCATGAAAGAAAAGGATGAGTCCTAAGTTAGAGAAAACTATAAGAGCGACAGATCATGAAAGAAAAGGATGATTACTAACTTATTCTGTAGCCTCTAGCTCATAAATGTAGCATGCTTCACACACATGATCAAGACTCTACGTAACGTGACTGGTTTGACTCTCTAGGACTCTTTTTAAACCTTAGGATCTAATACCAAGTTTGTATCACCATAAAGTACACCCTAGACATCACACGGTGCTCAAGACTATAAGAAGTCCCAAGCTAACCCTTTTAGCCTTCTTACAACTTTAGAACTCATAATAAAGATAAACCTAACACACAATCTTGAAATAATGAAATTTAATGCCTTAACTTAAATTGAATTAATATCTTACTAAAAATCTTAAATATTAAACTCTTAAAACCAATACTTTGAATCCAAAATAGAAAATATTTGAAGAAGCCTCTACTTTTAACTAGATAGAAACTGGGACAAGCCCCAGATGACTCAGACTAAACTGAAACCAAATAAATAAAACACTTTATCAATATCAAAGTCTAATAAAAATAGGTCCTTTAACAATAAAGAACCACCAAAGTTAGGATGTAGGTGAAGATGCTCAAAATCAATCACGCTACTGGAACTGAGCACCAGGGATTACATTATAAAACAATATAGTATATAGACATATATTGTAACGCCCCGAGTCTATACCCCGGGTGCCATATAGTGCTTACAACCCCAAAGGACCACAAGCTAACCCATGACTGATATCTGCTGTGAGCACTAAATAATATACTGTAAAAAATACAAAAAAATAGGCTGAAATTCAATAAGGTTCTAAACATCTAAAATACAAAAATATATAATATCTGTAAAACTCAATATTGCCTTAAAACTAGTCTGAAAACCTCTAACTAAAAACTGTCTGAAAGTAAAGGTTCATGGGATGAATTCCAAACTAACTCTATCTACTAAAATACTGAGTCTACTCTAATAATGAAATAAAAGAATATTCTTGATAGATGAGGACTCACTACTAAATCTGATATGATGGCTGAATCTGAATCTGTCTATGTACGACTAAGAACCTGAGCGTTCGAACCTATGATACGAGACATCATAGCAAAAAGAAAGAGTAGTATCAGTACGTAGAATGTACTAGTATGCTAGATAAGGTAAGGCTAAATGCAAGGGTTCATATGCATGAACAATAATGGAATGAAAGATATAGAGTAACTGAACATAAGTACTTGAATAATCTAAAACTACTGTAAATACTGCATATGCAATACTATGCATATATATACACTATAACTGATCTTTTTTGAAGATAAGTACTGAGTTCCATATTGAGTAACTGATAATTTGAGATTACTAATAATTGAGTTACTAATACTAATTGACTGTATCTAACAGTCCTAATTTTGTAGAACTCAAATAAGTTCTATTCTAAAAATTAAAACTAAAACTATGGGAGGTAATTAAATAACCAACATGCCTTAAATAAGATAAGATAACTGAGTTGGGGTCTAATCTATAAGTCCAATTGGAAGGGTGTCAATACCGTACCATAGGTAAGGAAAAGCTGAGAGTTACCCTAATCTGGCAGGTACTCTAATGAGATCGGTGGAACCCTCAACTGGCAGGTTAAAATACCTCATCAACCTTCAACTATCAGGTTTGATGTCTCAACATATGCTGGCTACGTAGTTCTAGAATGCAAAGATTGCTTCTAAGGATCACATCCTCTACTGGAAGGTGATCCCCCAGCCTTGGTTTTACTCGGTGTTGAATCCTACTCCCAACTTAATAGATACTAAACTAATTATACTGAACCGAACTGGACTGATAGTGAGTTTACTGAGTTTTGTAACTAACTGAGTTCTACTGAGTTTTATAGCTAACTAAGATAACTATTGAACGTGAAATGACAGAGACTATTCTATAAATGACACTAGCTCTAGGTAAACAACTAAATTATCGAGTATTAAATGCCCCAGGACTCGATAGCATGAAAAGTAAAGCATAGCATAATTTTGAATAATATACTATTGTTCACTTGTTCATAATTCATCCATAGAGACATTTTATCAAACACTTGTAATGTATTTACTTATACATGAATGGGCAATACATTCTATCATGTTATAATGGCACTATTTCACTCACATATGCATTTTATCAAACACATGGGGAGCATGCTTAGGTTATACAATAATCAACACATATAGTTATCATGGCTACATCAATCAACTTGCAAATTGAAGGTTTTACCATGAAGATCATTTAATTCCACACATATAATGATTAATTCCATAAAAGCTTGTATTTTAATCATGGACCCAATAATAACATGAGCATGA
>NW_025831768.1:0-1286 GCF_002878395.1 Capsicum annuum | reverse complement strand
AAACTAGGCGGAGCTAGAAGCTCAGGTACTCTGTAGCTTTTGCTCAACTAGTGCATTGTGTCAAGAAATTTATTAAATAAGTACAAATATTAAATTTAGAACCCAGTTATTAATCCTTGAAGTAGCCATTTTGAAATTCAGAACCCATTCTATTTTGTGTGACATTGTTCTCTTGCTAGTTCATTCTAAAAAAAAAAAAAGAATTGACGCAATTTTATATTTGAAAACGCCTTAACTTTAAAGTTTCTATTTATTCTTAATATATTTTTTCTTAACCACATAAGTGATGCGGTATGTTTAAGATCACAAGTTTAAGATCCGTTAAAAATGGAGTTGTGTATCTTTTAATTTGCTAAGCTCATTATTTTCGATATTGCAATTTCCCGTGAGAGAATCTGTAAGTAGATTGAAGCTGCCATTTTGAAATATCAAGAAATTAAGAAAAATATCAAAGGTATGTGGACACAGTGAAGCCATGTAGGGCCTTGTGTGATTCACTATTGTTGTTATATTTCTTTGATTGTTCATATTGAAGTCTAGTGAAGCCGTGTGTCGCCTTGTGGGGTTCACTAGCCTTGTTCTTGATATCTTGTTGATTTTGTTGTTGCTTGAAAATTGTATTGTGAACTTGATCTTGAATGTTTAGGGACTTGGTAGGTTGAAAATAATTTGGTGACTTGATAGGTTGAAAATGATTAAGTGTAGGGACTTTAAGGGCGACATGGTAGATTGAAAGTGGTTAAGAGTAGGAACTTTGAAGGGGATTTTGTGTTTTGAATGTGACTTGTTTGACGACTTCATCACTTGAAAATGGTTACGTGTAGAGACTTTGAAGGGGATTTTTTTTATTATGAATGTGGTTTGTTAGGTCACTTAGTTGCTCGAAAATGGTTAAGTCTAGGGACTTTGAAGGGTATTTTTTTGTTTTGAATGTGTTTTTATTTTGATACTTAGTTGCTTGAAAATGGTTTAGTTGGTGACTTTATTTGTTGAAAATACTTAAGTTTTGATGACTTTAATAGTGAATTAGTAGTTAGGAGGTGATGTGGTTGGTGACTTTATTAGTTGAAAATGCTTAACTTTTTGTGACTTTAAAAATGAACTTTTGTTTAGAAGGTGGTATTGTTGGTTACTTTATTTGTTGAAAATGCTTAAGTGCCGGTGAATTTAGTAGTGAATTAGTGTTTAGAAGGTGATGTTGTTGGTGACTTTATTTGTTGAAAATGTTTAACTTTTGGTGACTTTAATAGTGAATTAGTTTCGTTGGTGCCTTTGTTAGTTGAAAA
>NW_025831767.1:0-1381 GCF_002878395.1 Capsicum annuum | reverse complement strand
CATTTAATTTTGTGGCCATTTGGGTGGACAAACAGGCAAAACGGTGTGAATGGGGCATTTTTGGGCCAAATCGATGTGCTATAGCCCACGGTTTTAGGGGTGTGCCCTGGGTCTGGCTGTGCTGCGAGCCAAAAATTGATCGTGGTATGCCATGGATATTGGGTAGCGTCCCAAGATGTTTCGTATTCTATAGCCCTCGATTTTGGGGGTGGGCCTGGGGTTCGGGTATGCTACGAGCCAAAAATTGACTGGGGCATGCCAGGGAGATTGGATATCATCCCAGTGTGGTTCGTTTATTTTTTCATGGCCATTTGGGTGGACAAACAGGCGAAGCGGCGCGAACAGGGCATTTTTGGGCAAAATTAATGTGCTTTAGCCCACAATTTTAGGGTTGAGCCCGGGGTCTAGGCGCGATGTAGGCCAAAAATCAATTGGGGCATGCCAGGGATATTGGGGATCATCCCAATTCTTTTCGTTTAATTTTTTGTGGCCATTAGGGTAGACAAACAGGCAAAACGGCGTTAACAGGGAATTTTTAAGCCTAATCGGTGCGCTATAACCAACGGTTTTGGGGGTGTGCCCAGAGTCCAGGCGTGCTGTGGGCCAAAAATCAACCAGGATATGCCAGGAAGGTTGGGGATCGTCCCAGTATAGTCCGTTTAATTTTTTATGGCTATTTGAGTGGACAAACGGGCGAAAGTGCTAACGGGACATTTTCAGGCCTAATCGGTGTGCTATAGTCCTTGGTTTAGGGGGTAAGCCTTGGACCCCGGCGTTCTGTGGGATGAAAACCAATCGAGGCATACCAAGTAGGTTTGGGATCATCCCATTATGGTCTGTTGAATTTTTCGTGGCCACTTAGGTGTACAAACGGGCGAAACGAAGCGAATGGGGCATTTTCGAACTAAATCAGTGTACTATAGCCCACAATTTCGAGGGTGATCTCGGGGTCCGGGCGTGCTGTGGGTGAAAAAGTGACCGGGGTATGCCAGGGAGGTTGTGAATCATCCCAGTATGGTCCGTTTAATTTTTCATCGGCATTTGGGTAGACAAACGGGTGAAACGGTGGGAATGGGGCATTTTCAGGCCAAATTGGTGTGCTATAGCCCACAGTTATGGGGGTGGATCCAGGATCCGGGCGTGTTGTTGGCCAAAAGTTGATGGAGGCATGCCAGGAAGGTTGGGGCTCACCCAGTGTGGTCCGTTTAATTTTCCATAGACATTTGGGTGGATAAACGGGCAAACAGGCATAAACGGGGCATTTTTTAGCCAAATTAGTGTGCTATAGCGCGCAGCTTAGAGGGTGGGCCCGTGGTTGGGCATGCCGAGGGCGAAAAATTGACCAGGGCGTGCTAGGGAGGTTGGGGATGATCCCAGTATG
>NW_025831766.1:0-3102 GCF_002878395.1 Capsicum annuum | reverse complement strand
TAGTTAAATCACATAAACTTACAAATTTCACATATTTCATCAAAAAACAGGTCGTTACATCATCCACCACTAAAAAATCTAGTTCATCCTCGAACTAAGGCAAAGAAATGCCTAAATCAACAAAAACCTGGGGATAAGAACTATGTATATCAAACTCGACCTCCCAAGTAGCCATATCTACAGGTTGAATTCGCCACTGGATCTTAACCACCGGGATCACTCAAGAGCGCAGTCGCCTAACATCCCGTGCCAATATGGAAACCGACTCCTAAAAAAAAGATAACCGCTCATCTAATTAAAATGAATGCCAATGAATGACATGAGACTCATCAGGAATATAGCGGTGAAGCACAGAAACATGAAAAACTGGATGAACAACCGCTAGATCTGAGGGCAAAGTTAACTCATAGGCCACATCACAAATAGTCCAAAGAATCTCAAATGGACCAATATACCTGGAGATAAGCTTTCACCTCTTCCTAAACCTCATCACGCCCTTCATAGGTGAAACTCAAAGGAAAACATGATCACCAACACCAAATCTCAAGGCACAAAGTCTATGATCAGCATAGCACTTCTGTCTACTCCGAGCCGCTCAAAATCTATCCTAAATGATTCGAACTTTGTCCCCAGACTCACAAAGCAAGTTCGCACCTCTAGGCCTCACCTCTAAAACATCAAACCAACCCACCGGGGAGCGACAATGCCTATCGTACAGTGCCTCTAAAAGAGCCATGCCGATACTGGAATGGTAGTTGTTGTTGTATGCAAACTCAGCTAAAGCCAAATATTGCTCCCACTGACCACTAAAATCCATCACGCATGCACGGAGCATATCCTCCAAGACCTGGATAGTCTACTCTGACTAGCCATTAGTCTAGGGGTGAAATATTGTATGGAGATCAACCCGAGTACCCAAATCATTATGAAAAGTCTTTCAAAAGTGAGATGTGAATACAAAACTTTAATCTAAAGTAGTGAATACCAGCACACCGTAAAGTCTCACAATCTAATGGATGTAGATACAATCCAACCTCTCGGCACTTAAGGAAACCTGAACTGGAATAAAATGAGCTGACTTGGTCAATCGATCCACGATAACTCACACACTATCAGAACCATGATAAGTACGACACAACTCAGTCACAAAGTCCATAGTGATATGTTTCCTCTTTTACTCGGGAATGGGTAACCTCTGAAGTAAGCCACTAGGCTCATATGCTCGGTCTTCACTTGCTGACAACATAGGAAACGAGCCACAAAATATGCTATATCTCACCTCATACCACCTTACCAGTAGTGTTTTCTCAAGTCACAATGCATCTTAGTCACACCTAGATGGATAGAATATCTTAAACAACAGTCCTCCTCCAAGATCAACCTAATCCAATCACCCACTCTCAGCCTCCAATCCATAAAACTTCATCTGAATCAAGTGAGACTTCCTTAGCCTCCCTACTCAATAACTTATCTTGAATCAATCTTAATTCAACATCATCAAACTAAGAAGATCTAGCCTCTACAAATGAAAACACACACCCAGGTGTTAAAGTATCAGGCCTAACCATCTAGTTAGCTAAAGACTGAACTTCTAAGGATAAAGGTCTCTCTTGGCTTGAAAGATGCGCCAAGCTATCCATGCTAGTCAACTTCTGGCTTAAGTCATCCGCGATCATATTAGCCATGCCCAGATAATAGAGATTAGTCAAGTCATGATCCTTAACCAACTTAAGCCAACGACGCTGTCTCATATTAAGATCTCGTTGGGTGAATAAATACTGAAGGCTACAATAATCTAAGAAGATCTCACATCGGACTCCATACAAATAGTGCCTCCATAACTTCAAGGAAAAAACAATTGTGCATAACTCCAAATCACGGGTAGGATAATTCATATCATGAGGCTTCAATTGACGAAACGCCTAAGCAATCACCTTACCTTCTTACATTAGCACAACACCCAATCCACGCCCTCCTTGAGCAAAGTTAAAATAGGAGTTGAAGTAAAAAAAAATCCTTGAGCTTTTGAAAGTTCACCTCATAAGCATCGAATCACTGAAAAGAAATCTTCTTCTGAGTCAACTTAGTCAAAGGAGCTGTAATAAAAGAGAAACCCTCAACAAAATGTCGATAATAACCTGCCAAGCCAACAAAACTCTGAAAATCGGTGGGCAAAGTAGGTCTAGCCCAATCATGAACCGCTGCAACCTTGGCTGAATCAACTATGATACCTTCCTTAGTAACCATAAGAAAGAATCATTCTCCAACCAAATATCAAACTTGGAGAACTTGGCATACAATTTCTCATCCCTCAATCTTTGAAGCATAATCCACAAATGCTCCTTATGCTCAGCCTCACTCTTGGAATAAACCAAGATATCATCTATAAATACAATAATAAAAGAGTCGAGATACAATTGAAACACCCAGTTCATCGACTCCATGAACGCGATAGGGGCCTTAATCAACCCAAAGGACATGACTAAGAACTCGTAATGATCATATCGAGTCTAAAAGCTATTTTTGGAATATCTGAAGCTCAAATCCTCAATTGGTGATAACCAAACCTCAAATCAATCTTCGAAAACACCTCAACACCCTGAAGCTGATCAAATAAATCATCAATGCAAGGAAGAGAATACTTATTCTTAATGGCTACCTTATTTAACTACTTATAATCAATACACATATACATAGACCCATCATTTTTCTTCACAAACAAGACAAGCGTACCCCAAGGTGAAATACTAGGTCAGATAAAACATTTATCCAACAACTCCTGCAACTGATTCTTCAGTAATTTCAACTTTGTTGGGTCCATCCTATGAGGAGAAATCGAAATAGGCTTTGTGCCCGGCTCAATATTAATAGCAAAATCAATATCTCGATCCAGAGGCAGACCAGGCAAGTTCGTAGAGAATACATCCATAAACTCACGGACAATACGAATAAAATCTAAGGAAGGAGATAAAATAACACTGGTTTTACAAATATGAGGCAAGTAAGCTAAACATCCTCTCTCAACCAATCGTCGATCCTGAATATAAGATATGACCCTCTTAGGACCAGAATGAAGTACACCCTTCCAAGCTATCCTTGGCA
>NW_025831765.1:0-3028 GCF_002878395.1 Capsicum annuum | reverse complement strand
AAAATCTAGTTCATCCTCGAACTAAGGCAAAGAAATGCCTAAATCAATGAAAACCTGGGGATAAGAACTACGTATATCAAACTCGGCCTCCCCAGTAGCCATATCTAAAGGTTGAATTCGCCACTGGATCTTAACCACCGGGATCATGCAAGAGCGCAGTTGCCTAACATCCCAAGCCAATATGGAAACCGACTCCTAAAAAAAAGATAACCGCTCATCTAATTAAAATGACTGCCAATGAATGACATGAGACTCACCAGGAATATAGCGGTGAAGCACAGAAACATGAAAAACTGGATGAACAACCGCTAGATCTGAGGGCAAAGTTAACTCATAGGCCACATCACCAACAGTCCAAAGAATCTCAAATGGACCAATATACCTGGAGATAAGCTTTCCCCTCTTCCCAAACCTCATCACGCCCTTCATGGGTGAAACTCAAAGGAAAACACGATCACCAACACCAAATCTCAAGGCACGAAGTCTATGATCAGTATAGCACTTCTGTCTACTCTGAGCCGCTCAAAATCTATCCTAAATGATTCGAACTTTGTCCCCAGACTCACAAAGCAAGTTCGCACCTCGAGGCCTCACCTCTAAAACATCAAACCAACCCACTGGGGAGCGACAATGCCTATCGTACAGTGCCCTCTAAAAGAGTCATGCCGATACTGGAATGGTAGTTATTGTTATATGCAAACTCAGCTAAAGCCAAATATTGCTCCCACAGACCACCAAAATCTATCACGTATGCATGGAGCATATCTTCCAAGACCTGGATAGTCTACTCTGACTGGCCATTAGTGTAGGGGTAAAATATTGTATTGAGATCAACCCGAGTACCCAACTCATTATGAAAAGTCTTTCAAAAGTGAGATGTGAATACAAAACTTTAATCTAAAGTAGTGAATACCAGCACACCGTAAAGTCTCACAATCTAATGGATGTAGATACAATCCAACCTCTCGGCACTTAAGGAAACCTGAACTGGAATGAAATGAGCTGACTTGGTTAATCGATCCACGATAACTCACACACTATCAGAACCATGATAAGTACAACACAACTCAGTCACAAAGTCCATAGTGATATGTTTCCTCTTTTACTCGGGAATGGGAAACCTCTGAAGTAAACCACCAGGCTCATATGCTCGGTCTTCACCTGCTGACAACATAGGAAATGAGCCACAAAATACGCTATATCTCACCTCATACCACACTACCAGTAGTGTTTTCTCAAGTCACGATACATCTTAGTCACACCTAGATGGATAGAATATCTTAAATAGCAGTCCTCCTCCAAGATCAACCTAATCCAGTCACCACTCTCAGCCTCCAATCCACAAAACTTCATCTGAATCAAGGGAAACTTCCTTAGCCTCCCCACTCAATAACTTATCTTGAATCAATCTTAATTCAACATCATCAAACTAAGAAGATCTAGCCTCTACAAATGAAAACACACACCCAGGTGTTAAAGTATCAGGCCTAACCATCTAGTTAGCTAAAGACTGAACTTCTAAGGATAAAGGTCTCTCTTGGCTTGAAAGATGCGCCAAGTTATCCATGTTAGTCAACTTCTGGCTTAAGTAATCCGCGATCATATTAGCCATGCCCAGATAATAGAGATTGGTCAAGTCATGATCCTTAAGCAACTTAAGACAACGACGCTGTCTCATATTAAGATCTCACTGGGTGAAGAAATACTGAAGGCTACAATAATCTAAGAAGATCTCACATCGGACTCCATACAAATAGTACCTCCATAACTTCAAGGAAAACACAACTGTGCATAACTCTAAATCACGGTAGGATAATTCATCTCATGAGGCTTCAATTGATGAAATGCCTAAGCAATCACCTTACCCTCCTACATCAGCACAACACCCAATCCACGCCCTCCTTGAGCAAAGTTAAAATAGGAGTTGAAGTAAAAAAAATCCTTGAGCTTTTGAAAGTTCACCTCATAAGCATCAAATCACTGAAAAGAAATCTTCTTCTGAGTCAACTTAGTGAAAGGAGCTGCAATAAAAGAGAAACCCTCAACAAAATGTCGATAATAACCTGCCAAGCCAACAAAACTCTGAAAATCGGTGGGCAAAGTAGTTCTAGCCCAATCATGAACCGCTGCAACCCTGGTTGAATCAACTATGATACCTTCCTTAGTAACCATAAGAAAGAATCATTCTCCAACCAAATATCAAACTTGGAGAACTTGGCATACAATTTCTCATCCCTCAATCTTTGAAGCATAATCTACAAATGTTCCTCATGCTCAGCCTCACTCTTGGAATAAACCAAGATATCATCTATAAATACAATAATAAAAGAGTCGAGATACGATCGAAACACCCAGTTCATCAACTCCATGAACGCGACAGGGGCCTTGATCAACCCAAAGGACATGACTAAGAACTCGTAATGATCATATCGAGTCTAAAAAGCTATTTTTGGAATATCTGAAGCTCAAATCCTCAATTGGTGATAACCAAACCTCAAATCAATCTTCGAAAACACCTCAACACCCTGAAGCTGATCAAATAAATCATCAATACAAGGAAGAGAATACTTATTCTTAATGGCTACCTTATTTAACTACTTCTAATCAATACACACATGCATAGAGCCATCATTTTTCTTCACAAACAAGACAAGCGTACCCCAAGGTGAAATACTAGGTCAGATAAAACATTTATCCAACAACTCCTGCAACTGATCCTTCAGTAATTTCAACTTTGTTGGGTCCATCCTATGAGGAGAAATCGAAATGGGCTTTGTGCCCGGCTCAATATTAATAGCAAAATCAATATCTCGATCCGGAGGCAGACCAGGCAAGTTCGTAGAGAATACATCCATAAACTCACGGACAATACAAATAAAATCTAAGGAAGGAGATAAAATAACACTGGTGTCACAAATATGAGGCAAGTAAGCTAAACATTGTCTCTCAACCAATCGTCGATCCTGAATATAAGATATGATCCTCTTAGGACCAGAATGAAGTACACCCTTCCAAGCTATCCTTGGCA
>NW_025831764.1:0-2915 GCF_002878395.1 Capsicum annuum | reverse complement strand
CAATAACCCTAAAGAAATTGTCATAAAGTTTCAATTTGTAAGTTTAGTAAAGCTAACCTTCAAGACTTGTTCAACACCAAGACTCTCACAGCTCCCAATACGAAATCACACCTCGAGGAACACCCGAACAATTGTTAACGTTGATCTTGCAAGTAATTTTCTTTAAAAGAGTAGTGTAAGTGAGAAATGATGATTAAGAGTGAAAGAGATGATTGAAAAGGTAAGAGTGAAAGAGATGATTGAAAAGGTGAGGTGTTTGTTGAGTATAGAGAAGGGAAGAGGAAAGGTCCATTTTTGTTTATTAATTAATTTAACTTTTATTACATTTGTGGATACGTATGAGTTAAAATAAAAATTAAATGGGATAATTATTATTTAAACGGGCACGTGTATCCACCGTTATTGGGTTGACCGAGTATGTGTAAAAGTTGGCCGATGTATGGCATTAAAATACAAAGTTAGCCGATATATGGCATTAAAATACAAAAAAAAAAGTCTAGGGAGGTAATTAAACCCCCGCAAAGTTCAGTATGCTCCTTGGAAATTTGATCAAAGTTCAGGTATTTACGTGGGTATTATCCCTTTAAATTAACTAAATAGAAAAAGGGAATAGCTTCCATCTATGTTGATCATCATTAAAATCTGATTGAAAAAACAAAAAATAATTGAAAAAAGTGAGAGCATATAAAAAGCCATGATAATGACGAAGAGGATGTGACATCATTTTATAAAACTAGTTTAGCGACACGTGTCTCGCACGTGTAACTTTTGGTTATTTAAAATTAGACGATTTTATCTATTACGAAGGTTTCAAACGAAGTGCAAAGTTTTAAAAATATATTTTATTGTAAGCACATATATATTTTACCACCAAAAGTTTTAAGTGGTTAATGAATCGTCATTTTTGAGTTTGTCATGTAGTACCTTTTTTCCTTGTTGCTAGAGGCTAAGAGAGACACATCGATTTGAACCATATTTATAGTATGCCTATTTTTTTTTTCTATATTTAAAATCTTTCATTGTTTTTAAAGTTAAATCTTTAGAAAAATTTTTGATTACTTACTTAAAACTTTTACAAATTTGGTATTTCTTATATATTTTTTATTCTAATACTTTCATATTTGTTTTTAGATTTCTCAATTCTTAAACTAATGAAAAAGATATTAATTGTCACTAATTCTGATGACCGCTAATAAGGAAAGATTCATTAGAATTATTTAATTAATTTTCAAAACTCTTAAATATTAGAAAAATAGTGAAAAAATGATTTTATCTAAAGTATAAACTTTTAATGAAGGGCAAAAAAAGTGAAATATTATTTCTATGGCTCTTCACACTTTTAATATATTATACATTATACATTATAGATTATAAATTATAGAAAGACTTCTTAAAATCAAATTTAGTTGATTTGTAATTTTTAAACTAATGGAAAAAAATATTAGTTATCATTAATTCTGATGACTTTTAATAAGGAAAGGTTTCACCATAAATATATTAATTAAATTTTAACTCTTAAATATTAGAAAAAAATAGTGAAAAGATGATTTTTTGTAAAGATTTTTAATGAAAGACAAAAAGTTGAAACGACATTCTAAGGCTCTTCACACTTTTAATATATTATAAATATAGATTATAGATATAAATACAGATATAGATATAGATATAGATATAGATATACATATAGATATAGATATAGATATAGATATAGATATAGATTATAGATATAGATTATAGACATAGATATAGATTATAGATATAGATATGGATTAGGGGATTTTTCAAAATAGCAGTATTTTACTATAAAACCCACCTTCTATAACCATATTTTACATAATTACCATTTATAGCTGTTGTATTCGATTTATGCTCGATGCATTCGATTTTACAGATAGTATGTATTCATATTTATAAGAATACAGTCCCTATTTAGTCACGCAAAAAATAGAATTCAATATTTTTTTAAAAAATAAATCTCAATCACGCTTATCTCGTTGAATTGAATATTTTCTTGCCCAGCACTACCATTATCTTTTTTTTATTTTTTGTGTGTTTTTCCATTTTTTTCTTCTTCTTTTTTCTATTTTTTCCTACTTTTATTTTTTTTCGTTTCTTTCTTTTCATTTTATCTTTTCTATCTCTTTAATCTCTAACTTCTATTTTATATTTTTTTTTTTTGAAAAATATGACTAGTTGAGCACAAATCATGGATGATAACGTAAATACCACAATTGTTTATTGTATTTTTAGTCACACCGTCATTTGTATTTTTGTATTTATTGATACAACTGTATTTGTATTTTAAAGTTCACACTTGTATTTATATTTTATAGTTCACATTTGTATTTTTATTTAATAGTTCGCACTTGTATTTGTTTTTGTTAGTTTGCGCCATCATTTATATTTTATATAATTCACACTTATATTTTAAAGAACTATTTAGTATTTGTATTTTATAATTGACTGCATATTATATTAGATTATATTTTATATTTATATTATGGTTTTATTGTGTTTGTATATTTAGATTATATTGGGATTATACTTGTATTTGTATTCTATTTTCTTCATTAACTTTTTTGAGAAATTATTTTATATTTGTATTTGTAAGTGGATTACATATTATATTTAGTCGTCACTATGTACATTTTATCATTTGTATTTGTATACAAATAAGTAAGTGCATTAATTGTATTTTCGTTATTCTAAAATATATAAATATGTAATATATCATTTGATACAAATGTACCGTTTTGTATTTGTATATCAAAATTATCATTCATATTTGTAAATAAACAAATATCACTTGATACAAATACAATGACAAACAAATAAAATAAATGATTTTACAAATACAAATACAATATGTATTTGTATATATTGTATTTGTATAAAAATTTGAGTTGTATTTATTT
>NW_025831763.1:0-1304 GCF_002878395.1 Capsicum annuum | reverse complement strand
TTATTGGTATCATTAATTTACCAATATATACAAGCAAACAATAAAGGTTTGTGATAGAGTGGTGAGTACTCATTCATCCTCAGTCAGAGATCTTGAGTTAGAGTTCCTCTGGTATGGAGTCGACTTTGTTAGGAGTTCTTACCCTTTGGTGTGGAACTTCCCGGTGTGAATCCAGATTTAGTTGGATTCCATGCGGGTACCCGAATCCGGATGAGAAATTAAAAAAACATTAATTTAACAATATATTAGTAGTATGTTTAGTGTTCATCTTGCTAATAAATACACTAAAAATGTTGTTGTGGTTAAACGAGACCACTCCATGTTATCTGAAGTCCTGATCTCGTGTCACCATAATTTTAACAGAACAATAACAATCCTTATCCTTTAATGTAATCTATTCGAGAATTATGGTCGAATGAGCTTAATGGGAGGTTTGCCTATGGTTAGGGGTGGAGCTGCCGTTTTAGGAGGGGGTGTCAAACCACATCCCTTTGCTGAAAATATTACGTTGTCAGTACATATATGTGTCCAAAGAAATTTTATATTATGAATATTTATAAGTGTTTGATAACTTCTGACACAAATTGACCGTTGAGCATAGTGGCTTAAGGGGTTGTAGCACCTCCTTGAGGTTGTCAACAACTTAAACGATAGTTTCTAACTACCGACATTTTACTTTTATTCTTAAACAAGTATAATGACATGCACTTTATTTGGTAGTAGTATTTCATCGAGTTATAAATTAATTTCCTTTTACATTCATTTATAAAATTTATTTTGTTTGCTTTTTCGTTTGTTTATTTTACATCTTAAATCTTGTACCTATTAATAAAACTTCTGCTCATAGCACTATCCACTTGCATTCTTTATGTATAACAACATAATAGTATGAAAGAGATTTTAGGATCACATTTGGTTTGCCTGTAGAAAACATGATTTGATTTAGAGTAGGCTGAACTAGGGGTGTCAAGTGGGCCGGTCCGGGCTACCTAACCCGGCCCGGTAAGCCCTAGGGCTTTAGGGTTTCGAGTCCCGGGCCGATTATTTTGTTAAAATGGGCCTGGCTAACCCGGCCCGGACCAAGCCACGTCTAGGCCCGTCGGTTAACCGGCCCAGCCCGGCCCGAAAAAATTAAAAAAAAAAGAACAGATATTTTGAATTTTTGGGCCAAACTAGCCGTTGGCCCAACAGCTATATAGCCATTTTTTGGTTCAAACGGCTAGTTTGGGCCCATTTATTAAAAAAAAAAAAAAAAAACTTTAAAAAATATTTTTTAATCCAAAAAAAAAATCTATAAATACCCT
>NW_025831762.1:0-1176 GCF_002878395.1 Capsicum annuum | reverse complement strand
AAATATAGGTATGAAAATGAAAAAATAGAATATCATTGTAGATATTATTCAGGAATGTTTAATGAAACAGAAATAAAATGAGAAATAATAAAAGAGAATTATATTCATTATATAAATGTTTATTAGAATTTGAGTCATATATTGTATATAACAAGTTTATTGTACGGACAGATAATACACAGGTACGTTGGTGGCTAACAAAGAAAATACAAAATTCAGTTACAACAAAAGAGATTTGGAGACTAGTCTTGAATATATTAAATTTCACATTTATAATTGAAGTAATTAGTACTAACAAAAATGTTATGGCAGATTACATATCAAGACAAAACTACACAAACTGATATGATTGAAGAGGATACTCTAGAAAAGATATTCAACACCCTAACTACGCTTTCAATGAAAGTGGACAGTATGGGTAATGAAATAAAAAAACTAAAGACTAATGAAGTTAAACTAAAGTCTAAAGCTACAAATCAGCTAACTCAACAGTGTGCAGAGCTATGTCGATCGGAAGACATTAAAATTCCAGATCTAGAAGGAGACGTTGGGACACTCCATAAAACCCATAACATTTATCAATCTACTTCTGTAGGTACAAGCAAAGGAGTTAGGAAAAACACAAATATGAACCTAAACAGACTATTTGATAAACCATTTATTCCAAATACACCAAAAGATCCTATGATCATACCCCCACAATTTGGTATCAAAACCTATGTTGTTTAAAGTTACGGAAGTGGTGTATATGTGTAGTAGCATATATTTGGATTTATTAATTTATTATTTGATTAATTTATTAATTATGACTGACTTATAATATGAAACTAAATTTAGATATTCCCCAAAATATTATTTAGATGAATAACGTACAAAACTTACCAAAATATAAAGAATTAAAGCAAATAATATCTGAAAAACGTAGAGAATTAAAAAGAAGGATAAAAAGACTACAATATAACATAATTGACGGAGTTAGTAAAAACTCAATAAATGCACAAAAAGAAGAAATATCAAATTTAGAATCGACAATAGATAGTCTAGAATATACATATCAACATGATCTATTAACAATTAAATAAAAAATGAACAAAGAAGAATTTATAATAGATGAAAAAATATATGAAAACCATGAAGGATTAAAAATAAAAATAGTATTTTCTAATCTAGGAAGAA
>NW_025831761.1:0-3848 GCF_002878395.1 Capsicum annuum | reverse complement strand
TTCTATATCACATAGGCACCTCAACTAAGGGAATTGTGGTCTTTTAAAACCTCCCTTTTACTCTCTAAGGAAAATCCTTCATTAAGGGCATTTTAGTTATTTATACATAATAGTATAAATAGGCCTTTTAGCTTTTATATTTAGGAGTTTTGAAGAATTGATTGAGTGAAACTCAAATTATATTTTCTTTTCTCAGTGTAGGTTTTGGAAAAGCCGTCTTACTATAGGTCTTTGAAAAGACATTGAAACTAGGGTTATCTTTTAGTGTGGAATCACTCTTGTTGACATTTTGGCAAGAAAGGTTGGGTGCTGTAGGAGTTATCCCTTTGTGTCCACCTAAGATTATGGTGTTATCCTCCATTGGTGTTGTGTGTCTTGGTGTTTGATACAACCTTTGGTGCTATTCATTGTTGTAGGTATATGTCTCACTATCTATCTTTACGTTTAATGCAATTCGTGAGTTCTCTTCTTCATCTACTCTTCTTCTAGTTTCTAATTTTTGATTCTTTAGTCTTAAATTTTTGTTATTAGGTTAGTTTTTGTATCATATGTGATGTTTGATAAATGTGAACTTTGGTTAGAATCTGTTACCTACTCGAGGCATGTCATTTCAGAGCTGGTATTCATGTAGATCCTTAGAAGACTAATGCAGTGAAGCATTGGCCTATACCCATCACTGCATCCAATATCCTCAGAAGACTGATGCAGTAGCCACACTACTGATTAAGATGTCCCAAAATAAAGTGAAGTTTATATGGTCGGAGAAGTATGGCAAGTGTTTCCAAGATTTAAAGGATAGATTGACTTTAGCACCAGTCTTAGCTCTACTAGAGGGATAAGACGGATTCGTAGTGTATTGTGATGTTTCCAGAGTTAGGCTCGGTTATGTATTAATGCAAAATTAGGAAAGTGATAGCCTGTGCCTCCCAGCAACTTAAAGATCACAAAAAGAATTACCCAAGTCACGACTTGGAGTTAACTGCCATGCTATTTGCCTTTAAAATTTGGAGGCACTATCTTTATGGTATGCGTGTTTTTTTTTACTGGCCAGAAGAGTCTTAATTATGTATTTTCTCAGTGGGAGATGAATCTTTATCAAAAAAGCTGGTTGGAGGTATTGAAAGATTATGAAATAAATGTACTCTATCATTCTGGTAATTCCAATATGGTGGCAGATGCACTGAGCAGGCTGTCTATGGATAGTGTGTCACATGTGAAAGAGGAGGTATGGGAATTGGCCAAAGAAGTGCATATATTAGCTTGTTTGGGAGTATTTCGCTTGACACTGACGATGGGGGAGTAGTATTTCAGAACGGTTCGAAATCATCCTTAGTAGTAGAAGTGAAGGAGAAGCAGCATAACGATCCCATACTTAACCATATATTGGAAGAAGTCTAGCAACATAAAGTTGAGGTTTTCTCCCAAAGGCGAGATGGTGTACTTTGCTATCAAGGTAGGCTTTGTGTTCCTAATGTAGATGGGTAAATGGAAAGGATACTAGCTAAGGCTCATGGTTCGAAGTATTCTATTCATCCTGGTAGGACAAAAATGTAACGTGTTTGTGGGAAATTTATTGGTGGAATGGTATTAAGAGGGACAAAGAAGAGTTTCTATCCAAGTGTCCCATCTGACAGCAAGTTAAAGTTGAACTCTAGAGAATAGGTGGTATGCTATAGGAGATCAGTATCCTTACCTGGAAGTGGGAAGTAGGGAATATGGATTTTATCATAGGGTTGCCTCGTACACGACGTCAGGATGATTTAATTTGGGTCATAGTAGATCAAATGGCGAAATCAGCCTATTTCCTACCTATCAAGACTTTAGATATAGCGGAAGATTATTCCAAGATGTCTATTCGTGAGTTAGTAAGGCTTTATAGGATACCCTTGTCCATCATTTCAGATAGTGGCATGCTATTCACTTTACAATTTTTGCAGTCTTTTCAAAAAGGTCTTGGTATAAAGGTTAATCTTAATACCATTTTTCATCCGCAGACTAATGGTTAGGCTGAACGCACAATCCAGACATTGGAAGACATACTGAGAGCTTATGTTTTAGAAATTAAAGGAAATTGGGATGACTATCTACCTTTGAATGATTTCACATATAATAATAGTGACAATGTCGGCATTCAAATGGTTCCAATTGAAGCATTATATGGGCATAGGTGCAGACCACCCATAGTATGGTATGAGGTATGTAAAGTAGCATTGCTTGGTCTAAATTCTATTCTTGAGGCTATGGAAAAGATTCAGTTGATTTGTGAATGATTGAAGACAACTCAGAGTCATCAGAAGTCATATACAAATGTAAGGAGGGGAGAGCGCAAGTTTGAAGTGGGGGATTAGGCATTCTTGAAGGTGTCGCCTATGAATGGAATAATGGGATTTGGAAAGAAAGGGAAGCTTAGTCCCTGATTCTTTGGTCCATATGAGATTGTTAGGTGTGTAGAAGAGCTGGCCTACGAATTGGACCTTCCATCATCGTTGATTGTGGTTCACCCAATGTTCCATGTTTCGATGCTTAAGAAGCGCATTGGAGATCCATCATTAGTAGTTTCCCTAGAGATTGTTGGGGTAAAAGATAACTTGTCATATAAGGAGATTCCATTAGAACTTTTGTATGTCCTTAGGGAACAAAACACAACAAAACAAAAACGAAGCTTAACTTGGAGAATCTAAGCTCTTCAAGACAGTCAATCAATACTTTAAGCTCAAAACATAACTCCACTCCAACCTCACTTTTCAAAACCAATTGTGTATAAACTTTAAGCACAACAATATGACACAATGGGAAAAATGTATGGTATTACATTTGCAACAGAAAACCACACAAATGTACAAGTTACACTAACCAAAACAAGCAAGCGGCTAGAAATATGAATCATGTGTCCTTACAAAAACTATGTCCCACTCACTCACATGAAATAATGCATGTCAATGCATGGACAGTCAATAGACATCTACACTCAAAAGAGAATTTCCAATCAAATATGCATCAAATATCATTGGCTTTCCCTTATTTTCTTTACCTTAGCATTCAAACAGTCGAGTTAGGATCACTATAGGACTTTTCTTGGCTTGTAATGTAGGCTTGGGGGATGGTATGGTACATATGGACATAACAAGTGACTAAGCCACATTGACACTACACTAACTTAAGGTCTCACTATTAACCAATTTTCTTTTTATTCCACCCTTATTTCTCCTTTTTTATTTAAATGCACATTCAGGTTGGGTGTGGTCTTTTTATTCTTTCTTTTTCACTTTTTAACAATTTTTTTTCTTTTTCTCCTTTTTTCTTTTGATTTAACTACCACACCCAGAATTACTACCTTTTTCTCTTATTTTACCCTTTTTAATACCCACTTCATACTATGCACTCCTATGATAGCCACCCTCAACATAGGCATTTTGCCTGAGTTGAGGTTTATAATGTCCAAGGAGGACTTAGGCCAAAATAGGTTCATTATAATATAAATGGGAAGGTCAATATGTGGAAACAAAGAAACAGGATACAAGGCTCAAAAAAAGGATCAAGGGATACTATTTTACACATGGAAGGTCATTTACGATAAAAGTGGACTACAATAAAAAATGGTCAATGATCCATTACTAATCGACTATCCTTCAACCTTGGCAAGATTAACTAGGCAAGTTCTAAATTCAACACACAAATGGGACTAAGTATCATCCCACACACATAGAACAGAGTCAATATTAAAAGCTACTACTTATCTGGTCCATGCAAATTATTAGTAAGTGATTATCATATCCTTAATTCTAATGCCATAACAAGATCCATGCTATTCACACATATATACATTCACATATTTTTGTTTTATAAAT
>NW_025831760.1:0-4743 GCF_002878395.1 Capsicum annuum | reverse complement strand
TCCCATTTTATATTATTCCACCAATACATCTCCTTAAGGTCATGATACATATTTGTTGAACCAGGATAAACCATATACCGCAATTCATACGGCTTGGCCAAAATCCTGCCTCGCAACCCATCAACGCCTGTAACACACAACCTTCCTTGGTACCTCAAGGTACCATTACCACCAATCTCGAAGTCTATCACCTTTTGCTTACCCATATTATCCTTGATTTTCATCAAGAGAGCATGTAATACCTGTTTCTTCTTTATTTCTAAATCAAGAAATAATTGCGCCACCTGTTGCACAAATACACCACCATTCTTAGAGTCTAAGAGACGAACTCCAAGGTTAGCCAAATGATGAATATCCTTCACCAATTCCCGCTTATCCTCATCCATATGAGCTAAAATCACCACGGATAACCTGCTAAGAGCATCAATAACCACATTAGCTTTACCTGGATGGTAGTGAAGACTCATATCATAGTCCTTCAGTAACTCAAGCCACTTTCTTTACCTGAGATTAAGGTCTTTCTGTGTGAACACCTACTGCATGCTCTTATGATCAGAAAAGATATCAACATGCAGCCCATACAGATAATGAAGACAAATTTTCAATGAGAACACCATAACCAATAACCCCAAGTTATGAGTCGGATAGTTCTTCTCATGAGCCTTCAACTGTCTAAGAAACCACCTTGCCATGATGCATCAATGCACAACCTAAACCATCTCGGGATGCATCACAATAAATGACAAAAGCTCCGGTGCCTTCAGGTAATGTCAAAATCAAAGCTGAAGTCAACTTACTCTTCAGGTTCTTAAAACTACCCTCGCAAGCATCAGACCACAAGAACTTTATCTTCTTTTGAGATAACTTAGTCAATGGGGTAGTAATAGAAGAAAAACTCTCTAGAAATCTCCTATAGTAACCAGCTAAACCCAAGAAGGTCCAAATATCATTTGGAGACATGGGTCTTAACCATAACAACTTTCTGAGGATCCACCATGATCCCCTCACTTGACATAACTTGACCCAGAAATGTAACAACGTTCAACCAGAATTCACATTTAGAGAACTTAGTATACAACTGCTGATCTTTCAAGGTCTGCAACATAATGCGATGGTGATTGACATGATCCTCCTCGATCTTAGTGTATACCAAAATATCATCAATGAAGACAATCACAAACAGATCTAGAAGTTGACGGAAGACCCCATTCATCAAATTCATGAAATCCACATGGACATTAGTCAAGCCAAATGATATCACAAAGAACTTAAAATGCCCATACCGAGTACAAAAATTTCTCTTAGGGATATCCACCTCCCTAATCTTTAACTGATGATACCCAAACGGAAGATCAATCTTAGAGAAAAACTTAACACCTTGAAGCTGATCAAACAAATCATCTATCCTCGGAATAGGGTATTTATTCTTTATCATCACCTTATTCAAATATCGGTAATCAATACACATCCAAAATGAATTATCCTTCTTACGCCCGAACAAGACAGGTGCACCTCACGGAGACACCCTAGGACAGATAAAACTCTTGTCTGAAAGATCCTTCAACTGCTCCTTGAGTTCTTTCAACTCAGCTGGAGCCATCCTATACGGGGAAACCGATATAGGACGATTGTTCGAAACAAGATATATCCCAAAATTAGTTTCCTTACCAGGAAGGTCGGTAGGGAAGACCTTAGGAAACTCATTCACCACCGGGATGGAATGTAAAAAAGGACCCTCCGACTTAAAATCTTTAACCCAGACCACCCTTTGGAGATCAACCTCTGATCTCTAAGATATTATATGAACCTCTTCTTAGGAGATAATTAACCACTCTCCTACTTAATGGCCAACTCAAAAGGGAATTTAAAGATGACCTTTTGGGTTCGACAGTCTGAAGAAGCACAGCACAAGTGTAGCCAATCCATCCTTAATATAACATCAATGTCAACCATGTCTAACTCTATCAAGTCTACCAGAGTTTGTCTACTAACAACAGATACCACACACTCACTATGGACTCTTCTGACAACCACAAAGTCTTCAATTGGGGTAGAAACATAAAAAAGGCCTGACAAACACTCAGGATCAAAACTAAAATAAATAACCACAAATGGGGTCACATAAGAGAGAGTGGACTCTGGATTAAGTAAACAGTACACATCATTGGAAAAGAGTTTCAACATACCAGTAATGACATCAGGAGATGCCTCAGAAACCTGACTAGAAGCAAGGGCATATAATCGATTCCGGCTAGTGCCGACACCAGAAGAAGAAGCAGCACCCTTTAGTGAAGGAGCAGATGAAGAGAAAATAAGAACCTTATTGGCCTCAGAAGCAACTCTAAAAGGACAATCATGTTGCATATGGCCAATCTGACCACAACTAAAACATCAATTTCTCCCATTATCACCTTGGCCATGGTATGGCTGACCACAAACTCTGCAAGAAAGATATGATGGAGCGGATTGAGCCCCACTACTCTGAGATTAGGCACCTTATTCCCTGTACCCTCCACCATACTGAGAAAAATGATCACCTAATGGCTTTAGGTAAGGATTACTAGTCGTGGAGAAGGAACCTGAACTCTCCACTTCTTCTCAGGCCACTTTCCCCCCATCTCTACCACTCTGCTACTGGCCTTTACCCTGATTAGAAAATTCGAACTTCTTACTCTGCCTCTCACCAATCTCAGCCTACTTCTTTGTTTCTTCCTCAACCTGCTGCATAGAAACCATAAACCAAAAAATATCCATATCCTAATTCAATGAGGCAGCCTTACTCTCCAGAGTCAACTCACGGGATAACCCAAAAGAAAACTTATGCATTCAAGCCCTCATGCTAGACACCAACTTATGAGCATTCGTGGACAACTGATAGAATTTCAAAATATACTTGTTGACCGATATCCTACCTTGTCTTAGATTCACAAATTCCTCCGCTTTCTCCTTCCTCAACTCCTGAGGAAGGAATCAGTCAAAAAAAAGCACCAAAAAAGTCATCCCATAATGTAGAGTCAATATCACCTCCCTAGACTACTCTGGATCTTCGTACCACTGGTATGCTATATGCTTTAATTAGTAGGCAACAAACTCTACACCTTTAACATTTGATGTATGAATAAATCCGGAAGATCTTCTCCATCTCATCAACAAAAGCTTAAGGATCCTCCTCAACCTTAACACCAGTAAAAGTTGGAGGACTCAACCTCATGAATTGGCCAACCCTTGTGGCCTCAGAAGATAAAGTAATAGAAACACCACGCTCAGACTGAGAAGGTACCAATTGAGACAACATATGATGAAACTCAACATTTATTTCATTTATTCGAGGAGCTCGAGGATCTAAGACCTTAGAATTTACAACTCAAAACAAAACAACGAGAAAGAAAAACATTCCTAAATATCTCATAGCGTCCTTCTTATAAGTATGGTGTGATACACACTCATAAAAGAGACTCTACTCAACACGACTTTATGGACACCTAATTGACCATGAACCTAGGCTCGATAACAACTTTGTCACAACCCGAACCAGGGCTTGGTCATGATGGGTATCTCGAGTCCCACGTGGACCATAGATCACCCATTTTACCTAACCTAGTCAGCTCAACAACCTCAAGTATCGGATGAACTTCGAACATATAAGAAGATAGTGTAAAGGTAAGACTAATATTCATTCATGAAATATCTAAACCAATTATTAATAATTGGACAACCATCCATCACCGAGCCAATCCACTAAAATAACACGCCCAGGTCCAGTAATCCAACAAAGCCTCTACAAAAAAAGTTAATGAAATATCGGAATATACCCTCGACAATAGCAAAAAACATAGTCTAAAACATAAGTAATCCTTTCGAAGTATGGAATCTCACCACTTTAATGTCAACTCACGAACCACTCGAACACCTGATCACTGTGCAGAAAAAGTAGAAGAAGTTTTGGCACCTACATCGCATGGTGATACAATGTCTGAAAATGATTAACAGTTGGAGCGCTAGCATGTAACTCAGGAATAGAGGAATAAAATCATGCCATCATTCAAAACCAAGTTAAATCATCATATACAATCACATACATACATGTATATCTATCATGCCGAGATAGGGAATTGGGTTTAGCACGCATTTATAAACCTTAACCTGAGTTGTGCAGCATACCATCATAAACCAAGGCACCCACAGGTTATATGGGCCCAACTCTCCCATAGCTGGAAGGGTCTTACTACGTGTAGCCGCACGAACCAGAGAATAACCATTTTCGTATATGCCTTCATGGGGGATTCGAACCTCCCAGCATAATCAAGGTGACTTAAGCACCATTGTATAAAATATAGGGGACTCAAACCTCCCATTCGTATATTCATTCGAAGGACTTTAACCTCCCGATCATAAAGACACCCACATCGGCTAGCACAGTTTCCATTGTTAGTCCTTCGTACTCTACTTTCACGGCCCAGCTACACATCCCACTTTAAAACCCAATCAAAATATTCAATACACATACACATCTATTATTATAATTATTTACGAGAAGAATCCCATTCGTATCGTCATACCAATCCCACCTGCAAGCGTACAACATGCCATAACTATTATTAATCAACTTTGGGAGTCGAACCCATTGTCTAAACAAAGACATCAATTCAATTCAACATTTAGGGACTTGAACCCATTTAGCAATTCAAACTAATTTACGGTTAACAAGGCTTTCATAAAACCATTTACCAACTACTTACATTA
>NW_025831759.1:0-1311 GCF_002878395.1 Capsicum annuum | reverse complement strand
TTATTTGCTTCTAATGGAGAAATAGACTAGAGGACGTGAATTATCAACAGGGACTCGGAAGCTACCAACCTTCTGTTTAATGATTAATGCCGTAACTGGATTAATCTACCTGAGATAACATCCTATTAAAAATAGATAAGTTATCTAAGTTCGAGAGAATTAGATAATAAATTGTATGGTGAGGTCGAGAGATAAGTCAGATAGTATAATCGTTAGGGATATTCTGTTGTTCTAATCATTTCGAGAATCTCTAGCATTACCTAGTATATGTCAATTCCCAAAACTCTTGGTGAACATAGCTCTGATTTCCCATTTATCTTGATTACAAACACTGAAGTATTGAAAGTGATATTTAACACACTATGAACTTAAACCCCCATCTTTCGGAAACATTAAACTACCAATAAAATCTTTCGTAAACAAATTAAAGTTCACACCCTATTCCCTGTGGGATTCGACCCCAACCTAGTTGGGTTTTATATCGACAACGATCGCTTACACCCATTCAAGAGTGTAATTTGGGCGTTATAAAAAATGGTGCCTTTTTTGGGGAATACAGTTATAGACTAAAAGTTTGTGCGCGAAAATTTGCTAATAGTTAAGTTTCCTTGATTTACATTTATTTGTTATTTTTGTTTATTGCAGGTACTGTGTTGTTTATGCCAAACACAAGAAGTTTCGGAGAACCACTATTACCAATCAATTTGGAACCTCAACTAATAGGTAGAATGGCTGAACAACAGAAAGCAGAAAGACTAGCTGTTATAGCCAGTACTTAGGTGAATGTGCAAAATTTGGGTCAACAAGCACGTCACAAAAACCCTGATGATGAAGAATTGGGTGATGAGGAATTTTCTGAATCCTCAAAACCCAAGGCGAGCTGAGCAAGTTGCTGCACCAGTGTAGTGAAACGCCAATAGAAATAGTCCAGTCCGAGGGAGATATGGGCAACAACCTATGCAATATTAGGCTGATAAAGATGATGAAGGAATGGACGGAGCTGGTGCAACAGGTGCTATCATTCCTCTACCATTGGCACCAGGAGCAAAATTCAGCATAACAAGTACGATGATCCAACTCCTGAATCTGAAGGGGTTATTTGGAGGCTTACCTGGAGACGATCCGAGCATGCATTTGGTGAACTTCATTACTATTTACAAATCCTTTGACAATCCGAGAGTAATCCAAAATGTGATCATGTTGAGATTGTTTCCCTTGTCTCTGTTTGAGGAGGCAACCATGTGTTTAAATAAGTTAGAGCCCAATTCTATAACCAACTAGAGACAATTGAAAGATGCATTCCTAGAACGG
>NW_025831758.1:0-2409 GCF_002878395.1 Capsicum annuum | reverse complement strand
TCAGTTGGGGCATGTCTCAATGGCTCGCTGCTTTTATTGATTTTTTTTAGAGGCTTGTTAGACTAGTATAGATGTTGGGAGTTGACTAATAAGTCGTATTTTGTTATCTTTATGAAATTCTTTTATTCTTGGATGATGATTACTCTGTTGATATTTGAGGGTTATTTATGGAAACCCCATTGATTTGTATTGAACTGAATGAAAATGGCTCAAAGGGTTAGCTTGGGGCTACTCATAGCCTCAAGCATCGTGTGACGCTCCGGGACCCATTTTCTGGGGCGTTACATCAACTAAGCAAGACTCATTAACTAATACATTTGATTCCTAGCAACCAAGTGCTATAGTCTCCTAAAAGACAACTAACTAACACATAGAGTAACCCTCAATTAATCAGAACAATCATAAGATCATATTTTATCTAGAATCACATAAGTTGCCGATATAATAATCATGAATATACCAATTCTATGCATGTCATCACCAACATTCAATCAATAAAGTTGTAAGCAACATACCTCATATTTCTCCGTCCCATATTGGAGAGATGAGTAGACAAACATATGCATATTTATATTCATAAAATGTAATCACATCATTTATAATGATAAACACTTCTCAACTATTCAATCAAAATCATAACACGGTCCTTGAGCTATTGATTTATCTAAATAATCACAACATCATAATCATGGCTCTAGGGCCATAAACAAATCCAGAACTCATATCAATAATCATATTTATAAGCCGTAGCATATCCTTAATCATTTTACATATAGGAGGCATAATATTGATAAGCATGTCATCATCTCTCACACAAGAGGCATCTCACATCTAAGAGGAATAATATAGATAGACATATAATTGTCTATAGGATATCATATATCAATAGGTCATACAACATGATAATGAGAAGTATCACTTCTCTAGGCCAAATTACATATCCAAGAGGAACATCGCTTCTATAGGACCAACAATCATGACTAAAAAAAATAGCAACTCTATAGGCCAATCATCAAGTATAAAAGGAAATAGCATCTCTATAGGCCAATCATCAAGTCTAAGAAGAAATTACAACTCTATAGGACAATCATCAAGTTTAAGAGGGAGTAGCACCTTTACAGGCCACATAACGTATCTAGGAGGAATATCATCTCTAAATTCCCAATATTACTACCACAAGAAGTATCATAACCATAACTCAAAAGCCACAATACGGAAACATCAATAGAAGTTACCAAGTTATGAAGTAACCTTATTCTAAGATTTACTAGCCCCATCTATGTCTAATATCCACAACTAAGTCCACAGGACTTAACACAAGCTTAGGCCTAAGTAGGCCGAAGGATTCTACTTCTAATACACAATTTTTATAATTAGGCATACTATACCCCAAACTAGGCTAAGGTATCTAGTTCATCTTCTAGATGTCAAGTAAGCCATATTCAAGCCTAAGAAACTTGACTAGAAACAAGGGCACTCAATTCGACTTTACCCAACTTACGGTTTCAAGACTACCATACTAGCCCAATAAGGCTAAATATACAAATAATGCTTCAAATTCTAAAACCATATTCCAAACATAGAATTATATCATATCCATGCTATAACTAATCTAAACTAAAAAAGGAAGGTAATTGGATACAAAAGGGTCATACATATGCCATCTTACGGGTCCAAAACCCTCATTTATTCCATAAACATCAACAATCAAGGTCAATTTATCCTAATCATAATCAAGACTAACATCCGTATTTGCACGCAACGTATATCATACATCATCTATGAGGAAATGTAGACAGAAGCCTACCTCATGGCCAAACCGCAAAACCTTACTTCATGCACCACATGCTCATCTTCACTTTACAATTCTCAAAATGACATGACGCTATCAAAACCATAATCTACTGATTAATACAAGTCTAATGATACCCATATTGCACTATTGTGCTCCGGGTCCAAAAACAACACCAAAACCCCAAGTGGGTCCTACATACGGAAAACAAGTTTTCGAGGCCAACCTAATGTTCACATGTGAACAAGGAATCATATTCCCCAAAGAATGGCTAATAGCTAAGGATACTTTGGGATAAAATCAATCCCTAAGCTAAATTGGGGTATTGGGTTCAACACGAAGAAACTCAGGCATGAATTCAAGAAATTCTTACCTTAATCTTGAAGATAATAGCGATACAAGATGATAATTAAGCTCCCAATCAACCCCCATGACCAATTTTGAGTTATTGAAAATATACTACAAAACAACTCAAACTCTTAGCACGATATGAATGAAAAAAATGAAGGATTCCAAAGAATGTCACAAAGCCTCCCGAAGATAGGAAACACATATCAACGTTCTGATCCACAGGACTCTATTAGACGTTTGCTCTTGTATCAATAATATCAGTGAAA
>NW_025831757.1:0-1097 GCF_002878395.1 Capsicum annuum | reverse complement strand
AAAAATCAAATAAAAATCATGCCTTTGTAAAGAAAATTACTTTTGGGCACAAGAACGAAAGAGAGTTCTTGTTGAAAAACCTCACATACCTTGAATGATGAACTTTAGATCGATACTCATTTTTGAGATGTTAATCGTGCCTTTGAATGATGGTTCTTGAAGTTCTTGAACTAGGAATTTGGAATCTTGAATAAATTTGCAGAATTAATGGTGAACATTAGAGGTTCTTAAAGTTGGATGTAGGAGCTTAGGGTTTTCTTTTTGAGAGAATTTGATGAAATATAACATAGAATGCATCTAATAGGTTTTAATGTAGGATTTGGATGGATTTTAGGTGAGGTGGAATGACCAAAACGCCCCTAAAAATCAACTAATTCTCGAATCTGTCCTTTGGTGGACTGTTTTGATAGTCTAAAGTAGATCAACCATAACGTTTTACTCCGATATCCAAATTGAATGAAACCAATTTCATTAGAAAGAGGACTCTCATATCTTTCCGTTGATATATAGTATCTCACCCATATCATTGTGTACAAGTAGTTATGATCATTTGAATTTGATTCAAAAATTTACTTTTGATAGGCTGAAGTAGATCGACCATAACTTTTTGCTCCGATAGACAAATTAGATGAAACTAATTTCATTGGAAAGAGGACTCGTAGATATTTCCGTTGATATATAGTATATCACCCAGATCATTATGTACAAGGAGTTATGATCATTTAAAGTTGGAGCAAAAATACGTCAGGCCTCAGTACTTTTTCCTGCATGTTTTACTGTTCACTACTATTCACGGTTCGATCGGAATGTTCATAAATCGTCGGTCGGGTTTCTGTTTTGGATGATCCACATATCGTTGGAAAGCTTATTTGATAATCTACGTAATGGTGGGTCATAATCTAAGACATTCCACACGAAAAATTTATAATTCATTCTAGAAGATAGAACTTAACACGTTTACGTACAAAATTTCAACGAAAAATTTTTCGGGGTATTACAATTAATATCTTGGGGTGACGATTGAGGAACAATAGGTATATCAGCTGCAGCTTCAACATTAACACCCTGTAAATAAAATTTGTTATACTATAGTGTAT
>NW_025831756.1:0-1349 GCF_002878395.1 Capsicum annuum | reverse complement strand
AGATAGGACCCAATACGTTTACGCACAAAATTTCGACGAAAAATTTTTCGGGGTATTACAAAGTCATTACACATTTTTTTGAATTATATAACAGTGGCGTTCGTGTCAGTTTGTAAGTCGTTACGCATTTTTTTTGAATTATGTAAAGAGGCATTCGTGTCAGTTTATTGGAAGTCGTTACACATTTTTTTGAATTATATAACAATGGTGTTCGTGTTAGTTTGTAAGTTGTTTTTTTGAATTATATAAACATGGTATTTGTGTCAGTTTGTAAGTCGTCAAGCGTTTTTTTTGAATCATATAACAGTGGTATTTGTGTCAGTTTGTAAGTCGTTACGCATTTTGTGTCAGTTTGTAAGTCGTTACGCATTTTTTTGAATTATATAACAATGTTGTGCGTGTCAGTTTGTAGTTTGTGCTCACACACTATAAGAAAATCGCTAATTTCTAACGGAATTTTGACATGTCTCTAGCTATGAGGCAAATTTTGACATGATATTTGTTGGAAATTAGTGATTTTCGGATAGTAACATCAACTAGTTCATTCACGAGTAGCCGATGCACGAGCAAACTGAACCTTTTTCCTTATTTTCAATTCTTGAAATTGAATAGATGTCATTGATAATATGTATATTACGCGTTTTTGAACTATATAACAGTGGTGTTCGTGTCAGTTTGTAGTTTATGCTCATATACTACTAGAAAATCGCTAATTCCTGATGGAATTTCGGCATGTGTCTAGCTATGAGGCAGATTTTGTCATGATATTTGTTGGAAATTATCAATATTTTGATAGTAACATCGACTAGTTAAGGAGTAGTCGAAGTACGAACAAACTGATTATTTTTCCTATTTTCAATTCTTGAAATTAAGTATAGTTGTCATTGATATGTATATTGTTTGAGCCAGTTTGTGCATGTCTTGAATTTTCTTATCGAGTAATCGAGTTGCATGCAAGCTTGACTTTTTTCTTCTTCTTTTTTTCAATTCTTTCAAATTGAATATGTCATTGATACATCTACATTAATGTGTGATTTTCCATTGTAAAATGGAAAAAGCTGGAAAGACATAAAATTTAAAAATTGCTAAATTTATTAAATTTGAGGTTTTTATCATCAAAAGTGTTTTTGTTTTTTTGATGTAATATCATATTTTACTTTGTTCATCTTTCTTTTATCCGCTTCACATGGTGAATTAATGTTTTGTCCATAACTCTTTTTAACAGTTGTGGTCAATTGTTAATTCATTGAGAATTGTGTGATGAAAAGAATTTTGCTTTTTGTTCCTGTCCTTTGCTTTTTGTCCTTTTATAGTCTTTTGATCAAATGAAAAATGTTTTTTTTTTTTTT
>NW_025831755.1:0-1224 GCF_002878395.1 Capsicum annuum | reverse complement strand
TTGAAAGGCCATAACTTTTTGCTCGGGTGTCGGATTTTAGCCAACTTGGTATCGTTGAAAAGCTAACTCGAATACCTATCATTTGAAACATATTAGGTTCCCTAATTAGACATATATAGAGAGTTATGGTCAAAGGAAGCTGACACACTTTACAACGTTCACTAAAACTTAGTCAATCAAAATAGTTTCAACTCATCCTTGAGTTGAGGGACCTCTATGGTATGAATTCAAGCTTGAGTGGATTTCACATAATACACAATAATTAACATGCCGTGTTGGCATAGGATTTTATATCTTTGGGATTAACAACGCATCAAAATCATGGTCTATATTGTAGCCCGAATTGCGGGGCATTACGCATGAGTTATCTATTTTGGGGTTTTTCTTTCACTTAATCTTAGAATTGTTAGATTAACTTGGATCTGTATGAGTGGATCACCCTGAGCCATGAGTTAGGGTTCGAGTCATACCATGGACTCATATGGTAAGCAACGTTCAATTCCCTTTTATTCTATTTTGCCAGGGATATGGGTCAAAGGTATGGGTTGTATGCTTTGGGTAAGGCTTGGTTTGGGTAAGTTTTACCTTAGACAATGTTGGGTCCAAGGGAGGGCCTAGGTTACGAGCAATGGGTACCACTCGTATTGGAGGGTACGACTGGTATGGATAGTCGTATGCCCTGACGTGAATTTTATGCAGTTTAAGTAAGGGAAATCTGGATATTTCCCCGCTTTACCTATTAAGGCCCTATGAATTTTAACACACTTCAGAGGTTATTTGCCCTATTATTTTATTCATTAACACTTAGAAAAACTTTCTAATCCTTTTTAAGGCTTTTATGTAAAGAAAGGCTAGGGTTTCACTGAGGTGATTAATTTGGGGCTTGTGTTGGTGATTTCTCTCCATCATCTACTCAATTTAAGGCATGTAATCTTTCCTTATTGTTAGTTCTAACTGATGGCATATTTTGTAAATTGTTTTCATGGCATAATTGTTATATGGTTTTGGGTTTTCAAATATATACTGGGGGTTTTGTTATAATGTCTTGGCTGTAGTTTCCCATGTTCTAATTATGTATTTAAATGGTTTAATAGTGGTTTGGGTACTTGTTTGCATGGGAATAGTTAATTGGTATTTGATTTTGGTTTTGGAAACACTATGCCCCCAATATGTTTGCTAAAATACCTATGAGAATGCTTTTACTATATTATTGGAATTTTTAAT
>NW_025831754.1:0-1511 GCF_002878395.1 Capsicum annuum | reverse complement strand
TATGTTTTAACTTATAATTTCATTTTTGATGTAATAAGAGAGCCGCGAACCGGAACCTCAATGGGACCTCACCAAACTCTCCAACTCGGTATAGTCCTTCTCCTTCTTTTAGAGATACCTGTGACTTGATTGCCTCATTACTAAGGATGAGTATGATGTCCTAATTCAAGACCCGGTTGCTCTTTTCTTTACTGTTTCTCTGAATAATGGTCGGAATAGAATTTTATCTCGTTGTCTACTTCTTTGTCTGAAAACACTTTGTGTTTATATTCAAAGGGGGCATGATGTAGACACCTAATTGTGTCCCTCCCCGATATCATTTTTACTCATTTTTACCTTATCCTATTGTGTACCCTCAACCATGTAATTATCTACCGACAAAAGTACAAAAATAACAACCTCTAAAAAAATCCCTAACAAATTTTATCTTATTTTAATTTATCCTAACAAACTTTATCCTAATCACCTACTCCCAACCCTACCCATACCCTTACCCTCACCTACCTCTACCCCACTCATGTCACCAACCCCTCACATTTTTTTATTCCATTTAGGCAACACATTAACAAAAAAGGGAGGGGGATTATTCCTAATGCACAGAATATAGAGAAATTGGACACAGATCCCATTTTTTTAGGTTCATCTCCACAGCCACACTCATCTCCATATACTCAAAAAATTCCCTCGACGCACACACTCTCATATACTACACCTTACTGATTTACACTCACTCACACACACAGATCACACGACCGAAAAACACAATTAGGTGGTTGAGAGAAAGAGCGAAAATGGACTAAATATAGGAGGGAATCAATCAAAAAGTGAATGGGTGAGAGAGATCAGGGAGAGATAGTGAGAATCGAGAGAGGAGGGGAAGGAAGATCGATGCTTATTGACTATTGTTGGTGAGAAACTCGCCGAAAACCCATCGTATTAGCTGCCATAAAATGCTCTAGTTTCTATTTTGCTACTGTTCCGATAAAACCTCTGGGAAATGACATCACCAGCTCCACTCGTCCCCAAATCCAACCCAGAATTGTGTTGTTGTTCATATTCCGTGTGAATTTACATATCACTATTTTGGGTCACTTATTTCTTTGTGGGTTTGTAGTTTTGGGTTGTATATTGAGGTCTGTTTGTGGGTTACCATTATGGTCGAATTTGCAATTTAGAAACCGAGTTGGGTTTTGTCCGTTGAGGACGATTTGAGACTCCAGTTGCAGTTTTAGTCGGAAGGAGCAATTTAATTGAAAGCAATATTAAGGTCCATTTCTCCTCTCATTTTTTACTAATTTATAAATTATTGATGCTTCGAGTAGTGAATTCATAATGTGGACATCTTGCTTTATCTGATTTAGTTATGTCTGAATCGTGAATGATGGTGGAAATTGGTTGATTGGTTACTTGATTTGGATAATTGAATGACATCAACTTAAATTGAGAATTTGGGTTGGCAATTGAAAGATATTTGGTGAATGTTGATTATTTTTGTTAATTGTTGAACTACG
>NW_025831753.1:0-1201 GCF_002878395.1 Capsicum annuum | reverse complement strand
GAGAAATGATGGAGGGTGAAGAAGGCATAATCGTATTTTGACTTCAATTGGTACCAACAATTAGTAGTGTGTATAAGAATTTCACTATCTCTTCCCAGCTAATCGAGATCAACTTTAGGGTAACTCCTATAACTTCAAGTGGTACCTTAAAAATACCTAAGTATCTGTAATGCACCGGGAGTACACCCTAAACGCCACATGGTGCTTATTGTCATAAGTGACCACAAGTTTGCCCATGAGCTAGTACCGACTGTGAGCACTTAATAAAACTGATAACAATGACATGTGTGAAATTAACTCAAAACGTCATAAGGTTTTAAGTTCTAAAGATAATACAATTGAATCCACAAAACTAAAACATATGCAAAAATACTGAAATCTGACTGATAGGACTGACAAACTAACTGACTGTCTAAAGTGTTTGAAAGCCTCTAAACTGACTGAAGAGTTGATGGGAAAAGACCCAACTAACTTTGACTGACTAACTGAAAGGAACTACTGAAAGAAATATAATAATCCCTTGAAACATGAGGAGTCACCATTGTTGGTGCTGCTGATAAGATGAACTGTCTAAGCACATTCAGGAAACTGCACGTCAGAACCTATGATATTAAATATCATAGCACAAGAAACAAGTATCCAGATAGTACTTTGAATGTACTAGTATATGAGATGAGGTTAGGCTAAAAGGCATGTTTTTATGCGCATGAAGTAAATGTTGATTGAATGGCATAAGATAACTGATGCATAAAATTTGTAAAAGCTGTAAAATCTGAGAATGCATAACCAAGAATATAACATGATTCTAAAATAGTCTGTAAACTAAAATACTAAAATCTGGTAACTGAGTAACTAATAAACTGTATGCTATGGTCAATACAAATCTGAAACTGAACTCTGTACTGAATACTGAACTGAGACTGTGGGAGATATTATCTCAGTGACAATCCCTATTCTAAGCTGATTAGGGTCCAACCAGTGATCCCAGTTGAAAGGGTGTTAGTGTCATGCAACAGGTACTAACAATGGTTGTGTGGAGCCACTAAGCTACTAAAGAACCATAGTATTAAGCCTAAACTGATGGGTGATCCCTGGGCGGAGTCTACCCTAAATTGACGGGTGACCCCTGGGAGGTAGTCAATCCTAAACTGACCGGTGACTCCTCATAACCCATGCTAGCTATGTGGTTCTGGAATACAGG
>NW_025831752.1:0-1891 GCF_002878395.1 Capsicum annuum | reverse complement strand
TCATTATGTACCAGGAGTTATGGTCGTTTGAAGTTGACCCTGAAATTCGCCTGGCTGTAGTAATTTTTTTAATTTCCTGCACATTTTACTGTTCACAGTTCGATCGGAATGGTCGTAACTCATCGCTCGAGTGTCCGTTTTAGATGATCTACATATCATTGGAAAGATTATTCGATACTGTATGCAATGGTAGGTCAACGTCTTAGAAATACTGCACAAAATTTATGGATCGCTCTAAAGCGTAGAACTCGATACGTTTATCACGAAATCTTTATGAAGAAAATTTTTCGGGGTATTACATTATCTCCTCCTTGGAAACATTTGTCCTTGAATATCACTTGATAGGATAAAAGCACTGATCAACTGACCTTCTTAAGGGACGCGAACATCTGAGACATATTGGCACGATTGGTATAGTTTCCTAGTCCTCATAATGAACATACATATCTGACGCATAAATATCTAGCTGAACTGACTCTGGAATGTATGAATGCGTATGCAACAATAGCCAATTCAAGGCTCGTAATGAGAACTTGAGCATGAACTAGATGTGTTTAAAACACGAAAGCTTTAAGATGTCACGGGGTATCTCCCCCTTGGGACTCCATGTTCCTCTACAACACTTATTTCACAGGGTCACTAAGATTGTGCACGGGGCACCTATGAATTAGCTCATATGCATGATGCACGAACAGAGGTATACTCGTAACTACTGAGATGCTCCATATGGAAATGATTTCATTCCTAAGATCCGTGGATAACATGATGAAATGATAAATGAGAAGGTATACTATCTGATTGACTGAGTTGGAATACTTGGAAAACAAAGATCGTTTAGTAGAAGTTTACGAATTGAAGCATAACTAGCTTCCAGAATCTGAAATATGAACACCAGAATCCCTCAAGATAACCACTTAAAACTTCAACTAACCACAATATACATGAAAGCTTAATCTCAATCCTACTTCACATTACCACTTAGCTCAAAATAAGCATACACCCTTCTAACCAAGATAAGGAAACATTTTCTCTCTTCTATCTAGATAACTATTCACCAACACCCTTGTCCACAACAAATACGTATTTTTCCATATAACCAACCATTCATCATCACTCTCTTACCCTACGAAAGAAGTTATCAAAGGGCTAGAACATGCTGGTCTAAAATATGACTAGGTACCCTAAATAACTTGACGTTCACCAAGGCGTAATAAATAGAAGATTTAACATTATAAACTCGAATTATGATCATGGAACTGAATTGTAAAGCAGGAGTAGGCCCTAGAATAACTGAAAGAACTGAAATAGAAATGGGTCGAGTAAAACCCCTTTCTTACCACTATTGGAATCCGAACACTTAACTCAGTTACTTAATCTATCATCTCCCCCTTAGACTTAAGCCATCGCTCTGGGTCAGTAACACACTATACACTTTAATCTAAACTAAAGTCACTTCACTCGAGAGTCCAATACATAATCACACACACAAACCATAAAACTTCACCCAAATGACTACCTTAGAAAGCATATAACCATATCCTCACACAACTTCTCGAATTACCGCCTATCCTTCTATAACCCCAATAATCAACACCTAACACTTGAACACTTTCTAATCTCAAATTCGTATAAGCAACCCAATAGTCGGAGTATACACCACCTAGAGCTTTAACACTCTCAGCTTAACTTCGGAATTTCAATCTTAGAGTCTAATGCTCAACTCAAATTTTTCTCATCCTTAACGGACCATACTACCTCTGTCATCGCTTATTAAAATCACGCTTGTAAACTTATATTTCTAAACCATAAGAATCAAAATCACATCTAAGAATCTCAACCATTAGAGTCATACACTAATCCTTGAAATTAAAGCAGTCCCATAATATCTTGG
>NW_025831751.1:0-1017 GCF_002878395.1 Capsicum annuum | reverse complement strand
AATTGTAATTCACAAAAGGTAGAAAGTTCTTTCACCATATCTTTGTGTGGATTGATTTCTGTAAAAGTGATTTCATCATCTCTCATACCTATATTAAAGATAACAAGCTTTTGCAATAGTAAACACAATAACTTTCTTGGTTGTTAGATATCATGGCCCTCTTGGTGATGGAAAATTTTTCAAAATAGGGTGGCCCTTTTAAGTCACCGATGATATTTTGAGAAGAATGGTTTCTAGAATCATGCATTATTCTATTAGATAATAATTTCAAAAATGGGGTGGATATCTTGGAAACTATTGCATCCAAGTGCACACACAAGTGTACATGGTCACCCAAGTAGTAAAGTGACCTTTGAAAGCCAAGTATCGATCCCACTGAGACTTGGTGATTAACAACTATCCAATTCAAGCATTACTAAGGAGATTAATTATAATACCCCAAAAAATTTTCTTCGTAAAGATTTCGTGAGAAAAGTATCAAGTTCTACGCTTTAGAGCGATCCATAAATTTTTTGTGAAGTATTTCTAGGAAGTTGATCCACCATTGCGTAGAGTATCAAATAGGCTTTCCAACTATATGTAGATCATCGAAAACGGACACTCGAGCGATGAGTTACGATCATTTCGATCGAACTACGACCATTCCGATCGAACTGTGAACAGTTAAACGTGCAGGAAATTAAAAATTACTGCAGCCAGGCGAATTTCAGGGTCAACTTCAAACGACCATAACTCCTTGTACATAATGATCTGGGTGAGCTACTATATATCAATGGAAATCTCTAAGAGTCCTCTTTGTAATGAAATTGGTTTCATCCAATTTGGCTGTCGGACTAAAACGTTATGGTAGATCTACTTTAGCCTATCAAAATAGTCCACCAAAGGACAGATTTGGCATTATTTATTTTTTAAGGGCAATTTGGTCATTTCACTCACACCCCTCTTGGACGAAAATTTATCCATTTAATCCCTAATTGAACCTTCAAAATTTATTTTCTCCATGAAACATTTGGGATA
>NW_025831750.1:0-3252 GCF_002878395.1 Capsicum annuum | reverse complement strand
GCACCCCCGGGCCCCGGGCCCTCCCCCAAAGCTATAGGCTATAGGAACCGATTTGGCCCCAAAATGCACCATTAGCGCCATTACACCCGTTTGACAAACCTAATAACCCTGCCCATATAAACGGGCAATACTAGGATGTTCCCCAGCTTCCCTTGCATGTCCAGGTCAATTTTTGGCCCACGGTGCCCCCATACCTGGGCCCATCCCTAGAACCGTGGGCTATAGCACAATGATTTATCCCCAAAATGACCCGTTCGCGACGTTTTGCCCGTTGGATAATACATCCAAATTACACCTCTCTTATGAGAGAGTAACACAAGGATGCTCCCCAGCCTTCCTGGCACGTCCAGGTCGATTTTTGGCCCACGGTACCCTTAGACCCCGGGCCCACCCCAGGAACTGTGGGCTATAGCACACCGATTTGGCCCAAAATGCCCCGTTCGCGCTGTTTTGCACGTTTGACCAACCAAATGGCCCCGCCCACACAAACAGGCAACATTAGGATGCTCCTCAGCCTTCCTGGTATGTCCAAGTAAATTTTTGGCCTACTGTACCCCCGTACCCCGGGCCCACCCCCAAAATTATGGGATATAGCACACCGATTTGGCCACAAAATGCCCCGTTCGTGCCATTACGCCCGTTTGATCAAACAAATAGACCCGCGCACACAAACAAACAATACTAGGACACTCCCCAGCTTCCCTAGCATGCCCAAGTCAATTTTTGGACCTCGGAACCTACGAAACCGGGCCCATCCCCAGAACTGTGGGCCATAGCACACCAATTTTTCCCCAAAATGCCCCGTTCGCGACGTTTTGCCCATTTAACCAACCAAATGGCCCCTCCCATACAAACGGGCAACACTAAAATACTCCCCAGCCTCCCTAACACGCCCAAGTCAATTTTTTCCCCACGAAACCCCCGGACTCCTAGCCCACCCCCGGAACCGTAGGCTATAGCACATCAATTTGGCCCTAAAATGCCTCGTTCGTGCCGTTTCTCCGTTTGACTAACCAAATAACCCCAGCCACACAAACGAGCAACACTAGGATGCTCCCCAGCCTCCCTGACATGCCCAGGTCAATTTTTAGCCCATGGCACCCTCAGGACCACCCCCAGAACTGTGAGCTATAGCACACCGATTTGGCCCTAAAATTCTTCATTCGTAGCGTTTCGCCCATTTGACAAACCAAATGGCCCCGCCCACATAAACGGGCAACACTAGGATATTCCCTAGACTCCCTAGCATGCTCATGTTGAATTTTATCCCACGTCACCTCCGTACCCCGGTCCCACACCCAGAACCGTGGGCTATAGCACGCCTATTTGGTCCCAAAATGCCCCATTCATGCCGTTTCGCCCATTTGACCAACCAAATGGCCTCTCCCACATAAACTGGTAATATTAGGACGCTCCCCAGCCTCCATGGCATGCCCAGGTAGATTTTTAGCCCACGACACCCCTGGACCCCGGGCCCAACCCCGAAACCGTGGGCTATAGTACCCCGATTTGGCCCTAAAATTCCCTATTCGCGCCATTTCACCCGTTTGACCAACCAAATGGCCCCGCCCACACAAACGGGCAACACTAGGACGCTCCCCATCTTTCCTTGCAAGCCCAGGTTAATTTTTAGCCCACGACACCCCAAACCCCGGTACCACCCCCAAAACCGTGAGCTATAGCACATCGATTTTGCCCTAAAATGCCCCATTCACGCTGTTTTATATTTTTGACCAACTAAATGGCCCCGCCCACACTAACGGGAAATACTAGGACACTTCTCTGGCTCCCTAGTATGCCCAGGTTAATTTTTGGCCTGCGGTAACCCCAGACCCGGGCCCATCCCCAGAATCGTGGGCTATATAGCACATCGATTTGGCCCCAAAATGCCCCGTTCGTGCCATTTTTTCTGTTTGTCTAACCAAATGGCCCAACCTATACAAACGGAAACCACTAGGATGCTCCCCAGCCTCCCTAGCACGCTTTGGTCGATTTTTGGCCCAAAGCTCCCCCGAACCCTAGGCCCACGCTTGGAACCGTGGGCTATGGCACACCGATTTGACCCCAAAATGCCCCATTCGTGCCTTTTTTCTGATTTTACTAACCAAATGGCCCCTCCTACACAAACGGGCAACACTAGGACGCTACCCATCTTCCCTGGCACGCCTAGGTCGATTTTTGGCCCATGACACTCCCGGGCCTATACTCGGAACTGTGGACTATAGCACATCGATTTGGCCCCAAAATGCCCCGTTCGTACCGTTTTGCCTATTTGAACAACCAAATAGCCCCGCCCACATAAATGGGTAATACTAGGATGTTTCCCAGCCTCACTGGCACGCCCAGGTCAATTTTTCGCCCACGCCACCCCAAACCTCAGGCCCACCCCTGGAACCGTGGACTACAGAGCATCGATTTGGCTTAAAATACCCCGCTCGTACCGTTTTGCCCTTTTAACAAACAAAATTGCACCGCCCACACAAACGAGCAATACTAGGATGCTCTCTAGCCTCCCTAGCAAGCCCAGTTTGATTTTTGGCCCACTGAACCCCCAGAACCCGGGCCCACCCCCGAAACCGTGGGCTATAGCACACCGATTTGGCCCCAAAATGCCCCGTTCATGCCGTTTTGCTAGATTGACCAACCAAATGGCCTATCCCACACAAACGGGCAACACTAAGACGATCCCCAGCCACCTTAGCATGCCTAGGTCGATTTTCGGCCCACGTCACCCTCGGAACCCTGGCCCACCCACGAAACTGTGGGCTATAGCACACTGATTTAGCCCCAAATTGAACCGTTCGTGTCGTTTCACCCGTTTGACCAACCAAATTCCCCTCCCACACAAACGGGCAATACAAGGATGCTCCCCAGCCTTCCTAGCATGCCCAGGTCAATTTTAGGCCCACGTCACCCCCAGAGCCCGGGCCCACCCCCAAAACCGTAGGATATAACAGAATGAATTAGACCCAAAGCAACCAGTTCATGCCGTTTTGCCGGTTTGACCAACCATATGTCCCCGCCTATACAAACAGGAACCACTAGGACGCTCTCCAGCCTCCCTAGCATGCTCTGGTCGATTTTTAGCCCAAAGCACCCCCGGACCCCAGGCCCACCCCCAAAACCATGGGCTATAGCACACCGATAAGGCCCCAAAATGCCCTAATCATGCCGTTTTACTTGTTTGACCAACCAAATGGCCCCTCCCACACAAACAGGCAACACTAGGATGCTCCCAAGCATCCCTAGCAC
>NW_025831749.1:0-1184 GCF_002878395.1 Capsicum annuum | reverse complement strand
CCAAAATTTTTTCTTCTTCTATTTCCATCATCTTCTTAACCTCACACCATTAACACACACTTCACATCATTGAAATTTGCACATCACACACACAGTAAAGAATTTCACGCACACACACTTACGCACACAGTAGCGCCCGTAAAAAGAAGAGCAAAATCATGAGAATCGGGGAGTTGATCGGAGAAGATTGATCGAAAATAGAGGGGAGAAGAAGAGTGAACGCGAGAGAGAGAAGAAAGAGGGAAAATGACCCTTGGTTTGGTTTTCCGACGATGTACTCACCGGATTCACCACCGGAAATACACTGCCAGCCACCCTCGTCCCTGTTTCCGGCTGATTCTATCGAAAAATCCCTCCGTCCAACTGTCCAGGTCAGTTTCGGCGAAACAGTTCAAAAAGAAATCGACCAAAACCCCTGATGTAGACTCGTTCCCGTCCATTTCCACTGGAAAACGACCACGATATTGAAATGACGTTCGGGTTGGGGTTCCGTCTTGTTTATCGTCGTTGTTGGTTCGAAATCCGGTTAGTCGACGTTCAGGTTGGGGTTCCATCTTGTTTATCGTCGTTGTTGGTTCAAAATCCGGTTAGTCGACGTTCGGGTTGGGGTTTCCATCTTGTCTTATCGTCGGTGTTGGTTGGAAAAATCCGTTTGGTCGATGTTCGGGTTGGGGGGCTCCGTCTTGTCTTGTCGTTGTTGTTGGTTTGAAATCCGGTTAGTCGACGTTCGGGTTGGAGATTGTTGATTCGAGGTTCATCGGCACGGGCTCTAGCGGATTTAATTGAAATAATACTTGAAAGCAGCATTGAGGCCTTCGGATTTGTGTTTTCTTAAATATTATTATCAACGAAAATCGATATTCGGAAGGTTCAATTCTATCCTTGCTCCTCTCAATTTTACGTAATCCTGAATAATTTGCGTGTTTGGTATGTTCGAATATGTGTTATGTGTTGGTTGATGTTGGTTTCGGACTTTGAAAAGTGAATTGATAAATCGAAGCATGTGTTAATCATGTTGGTTGAAATAAATTTGGGGACGGGAATCGAAAATTGATAAAAGTAAATATTATGATATTTTTGATACATTGTTGACGTTGAATGCGGTATGTTGTTGAGCGGGTAGGCAAACAGTAAGCTCGGGTAGGCAAGTTTAGGATTGGTGTAATGTGGGAATGATCGGAATA
>NW_025831748.1:0-2655 GCF_002878395.1 Capsicum annuum | reverse complement strand
AAAGCGACCACAAGTGGTCGGTCGGTTTTCATTTAAAAAATTTAAAAGGAAATTATTTTTAAAAAAGTGACCACAGGTGGTTGATTTTCATTAAAAAATAAGTTAAGAATATTATAAGTGGTCACTTTTAGATTAAAAAAAATAAAAAATAAAATATTTATTAAAAAAATTTTAAAAGAAAATATTTTTGAAAAAACAATCATAAGTGGTCGGTTTTCTTTAAAAATATAAACTAAAAATATTAATCGAAAAGCATCGCCTTTTGATTTAAAAGAATAAAAAAGAAAATATATATGTAAAGAGACCACAAGTGGTGGATTTTCTTTAAAATAATTTTTTTTTTTTTGAAAAAGTGACCACAAGCGGTCGGTTTTCGTTAAACAATAAGTTAACAATATTATGCTAAAAGAAATCACTTGTGATCACTTTTTTATTTAAGAAATAAAAAAAAATATTTTCAAAAGGCGACCACAAGTGGTCGATTTTTATTAAAATAATAAATTATAAAAACAAAAAAGAAAATATTTCAATTATTATACGTAAAACCAAATATATTTTTAATAAATTTAATTTTATTATTAAATTTATACTATAAAAATAGAATCAATTAATATTTATAATTTATAAAAAACTATATTAGAAAATAAACAAAAAAATATATTAAATAAAATAACTAAATAGCATTAAATATAATCTGTATTTCTTACTTATGTTTCAAAAAGTAAATATATTTTTCATCAGGTATATGTATATATACGTGTATATCTCGTGTCGTACTTACATAATAGTCAAATGCTAAACTGAATGTATACAAGTATATTGAATACGGTGATGTCATACGATTGATGTTGACACCTAATTTTTACCCTCCAATACTTCTCTTAGATTTTTATTTTAGCAAAATTATTAATTTTAGACATTAACATTTCTTACACATTATTCTGTTATCAAATAGATATTGATGCGTCCCATTCATGACTTGAAAATATAGAAATTATTTTATTACTTTTTATTATCATTTTTTAATATTTATTAATTTAAATATAATATTTTTACTAATTTATTAATATTTACTAAAATTATTTAATGTTCACACTCATGATTTACAAACATATAGTTTTTATTATTATTATTATTGTTGTTGTTGTTGTTGTTGTTGTTGTTGTTGTTAAAATAACAGCCAATTTTATTCAATTTCCCCTACACATTTAATTTTTAGCCATTTTTTAGTACTCCAATAATGTCAATTTTAACCAAAATTGAAATTAATTTTGACCCCTAATTAAAATTCAATTTGTGAACTATTTCTAAATCACCATTTTTTCATTTTTAGTCCCAGTCATCGATCAATCTTGAATAATGGCTGAAATCAAATCTTTCATTCCATTTCTTTTTAAAGCTAAATTATCCTAAACCTAATACATTTTCCAAAAAAAATCGTACACCACCTTACAACTTTTCTCTCTCCTTTGCTTTCTCTAAACCATCGCGTCTTCGCTACCGCCGTTGCCCAGCCATAGGTGAACCACACCACTTTATTGTCCCTCTGCACTTCTCCATCTGCTCTTCGACTAAACAAAACGACAATAATGGTGGACTAGTATCACAGCGAAAAAGATGATGAGCCAACAAGCCGGCAGAGCCGGCGTACTCCTCATTGTCGTTGCCCCTCTTCTTTTACAGCATCGCTAGCTGCGATTCCGGTAGATGAAAATGGACCAGTGCTGCCGCTGCCTGCTTCGATCCACCCTGCCAAAAATATATAATGACAAATATCATATTTATGATGGATTCTTGGGAATCCATACAAGGTTCGATTTATTGTTTGAAATTTATATTTACGTTTTGTTTCTCTTCTTCTATTTTTTAATTGATTCTATGATCTAAAATTATTAAATTTTGGTTGTGAGTTTCTTCAAATTTCTCTGTGAATTAGTTACTTAAAAGTGGTTAATTATAGTGACTTGAAATATGTATTAGTTATTTGAAAATGGCTAAGAATAATGATTTAAAATGTGAATTAGTGATTTGAAAATAGTTAAGTGTAGTTACTTGAAATGTGTACTAGTGAGTCAAAAATGATCAAGTGTGGTGACTTGCATTGTGAATTACTTACATGAAAGTGGTTAACTATAGTGACAAAATGTGAATTAGTGACTTGAAAATAGTTAAACGTAGTTACTTGAAATGTGTACTAGTGAGTTGAAAATGATTTAAGTGTAGTGACTTGAAATGTGAATTGCTTACTTGAAAGTGGTAAGTATAGTGACTTGAAATTTAAATTAGTTACTTTAAAATAGCTAAGGATAGTGACTTGAAATGTGAATTAGTGACTTGAAAATGGTTAAATGTAGTTACTTGAAATGTGAATTAATGACTAGAAAATGATTATATCTAGTTACTTGAAATGTGAATTAGTTACTTGAGAACGACTAAGGACAATGAGTTGAAATGTAAATTAGAGACTATAAAATGATTAAGTATAGTTACTTGAAATGTGAATTAGTTACATGAGAATGACTAAGGATAGTCACTTGAAATATGAATTAGTGACTTGAAAATGGTTCAGCATAATTACATGAAATGTGAATTAGTGACTATAAAATGGGTAAGTCTAGCTACTTGAGATGTGTATTAGTGAGTTGAAAATGGTTT
>NW_025831747.1:0-1086 GCF_002878395.1 Capsicum annuum | reverse complement strand
AACCCTTATGCTAGTTTTTAAAGTGGATTTACAATGAAATGAGCATAAAAATTAAAGATAGTAGTATTTAGCACTGAGCGGGAAGTGTGGGATTAGCGTGCCCTATCTTTTACAGAACTACGTAGCCAACGTAGGTACAGATTATTGGATTATTCCCATTCCAATATGGGCGACAGTTACAGATGTAATCACTTAGCTTAGGTTATACTCCTTGGCAAGAGTATGACACCTCTCTCCATCGTGAGGTTTTCTCCTTAGCGGAACAAGATGTTGGACTCTATGTTAGCTCACATGGTTTATGTCGATTAGAGGAACCTCCCTAAAAGAAAAAGACTACAAAATAATCTTAATAGAAAAGTTTTTAGAAAACCATGTGTAAAGGCTCACATCTTTATTCAGATTTTTTTTACAGAAAGATATTAGCTACAGACTTTAGCTTTCAGATTTCAGATGTAGAAGTGAGTCCTTTCTACACTTAGAGAACATGATTTACAGATAGAACTCTAATACAACTTTTAGAACTAAATGTATAACTCACTAAATTTATGAAGTATGATTTGTCATTCATGATTACAGATATCAGTATTTCAAATATTCCAGCTTTTGTGAGTCATTTACATTTGGCATGCATTGTTTTACAAATTATGATGATGAGATAATGTTTTACTCATGCATTTAACCCCCATATACTTAGTACATCCTCAAAGTACTGATCCACATATATGTCTATATGTTACATTATCTCACAATGTAGGTTCAAGTGCTCAGTTTCAGCAGCGCGAGTAATTTCGAGCATCTCCATCTACATCCCGACAGTTGACGAGTCCTCATAGTTCGGGGACTTAGTCATTCAGTTTATTTTCAGCTTAACAGATTAGATAATTTAGAATTTCAGATAGTCCGAGTCAGCTGGGGGTTTGTCTCAGTGACTCTCTAGATATTAGTAGTAGAGGCTTGTCAGACTGCTAGTTTTGATTCAAATTATTCAGTATTGAGGTTCCAAACATTATTTGCAGATATCATATTTAGTTAGATTTCCGCATTTTAGTATGATTATGCATCTATATTCCCTTATTATGAGATTTA
>NW_025831746.1:0-1086 GCF_002878395.1 Capsicum annuum | reverse complement strand
AACCCTTATGCTAGTTTTTAAAGTGGATTTACAATGAAATGAGCATACAAATTAAAGATAGTAGTATTTAGCACTGAGCGGGAAGTGTGGGATTAGCGTGCCCTATCTTCCACAGAACTACGTAGCCAGCGTAGGTAAAGATTATTGGATTATTCCTATTCCAATATGGGCGACAGTTACAGATGTAATCACTTAGCTTAAGTTATACTCCTTGGCAAGAGTATGACACCTCTCCCCATCGTGAGGTTTTCTCCTTAGCGGAACAAGATGTTGGACTCTATGTTAGCTCACATGGTTTATGTCGATTAGAGGAACCTCCCTAAAAGAAAAAGACTACAGAATAATCTTAATAGAGAAGTTTTTAGAAAACCATGTGTAAAGGCTCACATCTTTATTCAGATTTTTTTTACAGAAAGATATTAGCTACAGACTTTAGCTTTCAGATTTCAGATGTAAAAGTGAGTCCTTTCTACACTTAGAGAACATGATTTACAGATAGAACTCTAATACAAATTTTAGAACTAAATGTATAACTCACTAGATTTATGAAGTATGATTTGTCATTCATGATTATAGATCTCAGTATTTCAAATATTCCAGCTTATGTGAGTCATTTACATTTGGCATGCATTGTTTTACAAATTATGATGATGAGATAATATTTTACTCATGCATTTAACCCCCATATACTTAGTACATCCTCAAAGTACTGATCCACATATATGTCTATATGTTACATTATCTCACAATGTAGGTTCAAGTGCTCAGTTTCAGCAGCGCGAGTAATTTCGAGCATCTCCATCTACATCCTGACAGTTGACGAGTCCTCATAGTTCGGGGACTTAGTCATTTAGTTTATTTTCAGCTTAACAGATTAGATAATTTAGAATTTCAGATAGTACGAGTCAGCAGGGGGTTTGTCTCAGTGACTCTCTAGATATTAGTAGTAGAGGCTTGTCAGACTGCTAGTTTTGATTGAGATTATTCAGTATTGAGGTTCCAAACATTATTTTTAGATATCATATTTAGTTAGATTTCTGCATTTTAGTATGATTATGCATCTATATTCCCTTATTATGAGATTTA